>NC_142501.1:67838787-68138787 GCF_057876585.1 Rhinolophus sinicus | reverse complement strand
TGTCAAAAAATTAATGTTAAATTTTAATTTCTGAAATATATATGAATAAAAATTGTTTTATGCCTTTTCCCACTGCAACGACAACCACATCCAAAATACCTAATAGACTACCAAAAACCTTCAGTGGTTAGGATGTTATACTACAACAGATAAGGATCCGGAGATTAAAATAACTTTTTTCCATTTCCCAAATTTTTTCTCAAAGTTAGATTACCCATTTTTAAAAAACTTGTTTTGAGAGTTATTTCAGACTTACAGTTTAATATGATGAGACAATACATGTCTTCACTATCACAAAATCCCATTAGAAGAATTATACTACTTAGAGCCACTGGGTTGCACTGTAGTCCGTGGGAATATGAACTTGCTTGCAATTAGCTGAACAGCACACGCTGAACAGTCTGACACAGTGGGTCTGGTGCAAATAAGCACTAACATGGATTGAGTGTCTGCCAAATGATAAGCACTGCTCAAAGCACCACATACACACACATACACACACATACACACACACACACACACACACACACACACACACACACAACTTGACTCAATCATACTAAAACTTCTATAAGATTGTTATTTTTTCCTCAAATTGAGGCACAGAAGGCCTATAAACTGTACTAAAATCAGTCATCCTGGAGAACACCCAGCCCCCGGCAACCCCAATAAGATACTAAAGGTTTATTCTCCAGAAAAACCCAAGCAGACAGGATCCAAATCTTGGAAATTAGCCCAAGTGTCAGGGGGTGAAGCATGGGCTTGAAAACCAAGGGATGGGAAAGAACCTACATTCTGAACTGTGGGATCCTTAGCTTTTTTTCCTTAACCTGCCTACAGAACACTACCAAACAGATAAAGAATCACCCCTCCACCCCTCCTGAAAACTACAGTTGATCCTTGAAAACGGGGGTTTGAACTATGAAGGTCCACTTATACGTGGATTTTTTTCAATAAATACTGTAAATGTATTTTCTCTTCATTATGATTTTCTGAACATTTTCTTTTCTCTAGCTTACTTTATTATTAACAACAGTGCATAATACATATACAAAATACGTGTTAATCAACTGTTTATGTTACCGGTAAGGCTTCCAGTCAACAGTAGATTATTAGTAGTTACGTTTTTTGATGAGTCAAAAGTTTTACAGAGATTTTTCGACTGCATAGGGGTCGGTGCTCCTAACCCCCATATCATTCAAGGATAACTGTACATGTTTTCTGTGGAAAAACTAAACTGCTCCTGAGAAACGAATGTCACACACTATGAAAATGAGGTCTTCCCCAATGAAATGGTTAACTCAACTACATGTTAACAAGCTCTATCTACAACACCGTTCCCAATTTTTAAAAAACTGTCATTTGGAAATAATTTTAGACTTACGGAAGAGTTGTAAAAATATCAGTGGTCCCATATACCCCACCTTCCCATAGTGGTAACATCTTATATGACCATAATACAAGTATCAAAACTAAGAAATTAGCTATTAACTAAACAACTTTACACAGATTTCACTAGTTACTCCACTAATGTCTTATTTCCTATTCCAGGATCCACATTACATTTAGTTTTACATTTAGTTTTCTTAGTCTTTGCCAGCCTCAGAATTTATATTTTTCCTTATTTTTCACAACACTGATGTCATAACACTGATGTCACTACACAGCAGAATGTCCCGCAATTTGGGTACGTCTGATGCTTTCTCATGAGTAAACTGAAGTTATGATTTTAAAGCCACATAACCACAGAGGTGATGTGTTCTTCTCAAGTGCATCGTATAGTACGGTGGATATAGGCCAGTGAGTGGATGTGATGACAATATGTCATATAACAAGTGATTTTAACCTTGATCTTGGTTAAGCTGGCATATCTGCCAATTTTCTCCACTGTAAATTGCTGTTGTCCCTTTCTAAACAATAAATGTTTTGAAAGAAGTATTTTGAGAACATGTAAATATGTGTGTCTTTAAATTTTTGCCCGTTAATTATAGCATTCATCCATGGGTATTGCCCGCAGCACCAATTCCTGTGATATTCTAATTGTGATTTGCTATTTTCTTCATTTCTTCTATACTGTACTTGTTAAGTGAAATGCTTCTTCAAGTAAACCAATCAACTTTTAAAGAACTCAGTTATAAATATGAATAGAATATCAAATAATGTACCTAACTGGCCCAAAGTGATATAGGTAGAAAGTGAAGAAGAATGTCTCAAAGTCAGGGTCCTTCACTCTCATAAGCACATTCTTTCAGCTTTATTACAATGTCCTTATCCCAGCAGAAAAGGTTTAAAATTTCGTATGCCCCAAGCAGTCTTTCTTAGAATTCTGGCCTTGAAAAAATATCTTCCGATTTTCATTAGCACACGTACTACTATAATGTCTAATTTACTAAGTCAGGTTAAACAATAAAGAGATAATATACCATTCTATGCTACAGAACACAGACTTTTGCAGTGAGGAATATTAATTAGTAAAATTATTACTCAGCTAAGAAGATAAATGGCTATTTACAGGTCTAATAGATTCTGAGGAATCTTGAGGGAGGGAATTTAAGGGAAATTGTCTAATTTTTTGATTTAGGTAAAACAGACTCAAGGCTATGACTCCACATAGGAACGAAGGGTTACTTACTGACTTGTGCTGTTTTATGTTTCTTTACACATGACCTTAAGGTGTAATGAACAGCTGTAATACTTCTGTGTATTGCATACCACATAGTGTTTTACACAAAAGAAAGCAGTCAAGCCTTGACGGAATACTGACACAAAAGCTCTTTATCAGGAATACTTTTCCATTCTTCTCAACCAAAACATAATTTTAAAAAATGAACCTTAGGACTTCTACTTCCAACCAAATGGAGTAGGAGGGACCCACTCCCCGCCCCCACCTGCAATTCTAAAAATTCACAAAATATATAAAACAATCATTTTCAGACATATGACACGAGGCAATGCAAGACAACAATCCTCGAGAGAAGAGAAAGAACTGATGTGAGCCCTACAACTGCCCTTGCTTACAGACTGAAGGAATTTCCAGGTTGTAATTCAGGGAGAGACCGGGGAGCCCAGAAATCTTTGTGAATTGAGGAAGTGCAGCTGAATGTCTGGGTAGGCCAAGGCAGCTAGAATGAAAAGGCTACAGTACCAGACAGGAGTGAGCTGCAAAGAGAAAGAGTTGTAAAGAATCCCTCTTGAGTCTTACGCTAAGTACTGATCAGCGTATATGTATGTGAGGAAACTACCTGAGGCTGGGTGAAGAGATAGTGAAAACAATTTCCAGGGCTCACACAGGGCTATTCCTACAAGTCAGAGTAAAAAAACCTTGTAATTCACAGGGCATTAGTAGAGTACTTAGAAGAGTACGCCTCAGTAGTTGGGAAAAATTAGCCCTAAAGTCTACTGTGGTTCTATCTAACAAAACTGAAAATTTTAAAAAGTGTCAAATGGCTCAGTTTCTAAGTAACTTAGTTGTGTCTCCAGAAAGGTCAAGAATAGTAACAGAAATACAAAAAATATATAGCACTGAACAGGTAAAATTTCTAAGGACTGGCATTGAAGTAAAAATTACCAGGCATGCAAAGCAGCAGTAAAATAAAACACAGAGGGGGGGGGCGGGGGGGGGTTACCAACAATCAATAGAAACAGACCCAGAAATGACACAGATGATAACATTAATAGACAATGACATTAAAACTATTATAAAACTACATTTTGTATGTAAAAGGTGGAATAACTGGCATGATGAAAAACAGATCAGTGAGCTTAAAAAAATTTCCTAAGTAACACATGAAGAGAAAAAAGAATTAAAAAAATGAAATGGGGAACTCCAGATGATAATACTTATGCAACTGGAGTCCCCAAAGTAGAACAGGGACAAAATAAATATTTAAAGAAATAATGGATAATAAAATTTCCAAATTTGATAAAAACTATAAACACATATTAAAGAGGCTCAAGAAATCTTTAAGCACAAAAGCCATAAAGAATATTATACCAAGATACATCATAATGAAAATATGTTAAAACCAATGACAAAAAAATTTAATACTGAGAGAAAAACTAAAGAGAATTAAAGAATGTAAAGAGGAATAAAGATAAAAATGACATCAGACTTTTTGTCGGAAATGATCTAAGTCAGAGACAATGGAGCAAAGTCTTTAATGTACTAAAACAAAAAAAAAAACTGTCAACTTTGAATTCTATACCAGTAAATCTTCCAAAAATAAAAGATTTCAGACATACAAGGCCTAAAAGAACTCATCACCATCAAAAATGCATTACAAAATATTTTTTTTAGTTTAGGTCTATCCTGATGGGACTTCTTCTGTAGACCCACATCATTGGAAGTGCTTCATAGAGTAAATAAGTACTTTGCTTTATTCATAGAACTATATGTTAGGTTTGTGGGAAAGAACTACAAAATAGAGATGCTAAAAGTATGAAAGATCTACTAGTCATTTTTTTTAATGTTAGATATTGATATATCCCAAAGATCTGTACTATTCTAGGGTGTGATAGCTTAGGGGTGACTATGAAACTTATTCATGTTTAGAGGGTGTCTGAAATTGAGGACCAGGCAGATCCATCTAGTCTGACCCTCAAAGTGGCCCTAAGGCAAACTGCTTCAAGAAATTGGATTCCAAAGACAGCAGGTGGGAAATTTTTGAAGTATGTCATCAGTATGTCCACATTCAAGTGGAGATCAAGAAAAAAGTACTGCAGACTGATATTACAATTGTGGTTTAAGCAGAAATTCTATCTTGAAAAGTATGACTCAAACTTTGGAGGAACTAAGATGACAGGCAGCGGAAGGATTCGCAACATGTGAAATTCCTCAAAAAGTGACTTCAAATAATTTTGCCTATGTCATCCGTTTGAAAAAAAAAAAAAAAAAAACCCCAAAAATTAAGTCTTTCAGGTAGAAGGAAATCAACACTGTAATGAAAGAAGAGGAGAGTGAAAAGGTGGGGAAGGAAGGAAGGAGGCAGGCGGGGGGGGGGGACCAGAGGGAACAGGGCAGGGAGGGAGTGGGGAGGGGAGGGGAGGAAAGGGGAGAAAAAAGAAAAGGAAGGGAAGGGATGGAAAGAAACAAAAAAGAATCGGGGGAAAAAAGAACCACCAAACATTTTAAATTATGGATGACAATAAAAAGTGGAAATTATACCCCCCCTTCCAATTATAATGAACAATGAGAATATATCACGGGTCTAATCAGAAAATGCTTCCCTTAAGAAGTGAAACTTGAGCTGAGACCTAAAGAATGATTAAGATATATGTTTCTGGGGGGCGGTCGGATGGCTCAGAGCGCGAGCTCTGAACAACAGAGTTGCCGGTTCGATTCCCACATGGGCCAGTGAGCTGCACCCTCCACAACTAGATTGAAGACAACAAGCTGCCGCTGAGCTTCTGGAGGGATGGCCGCATGGCTCAGTTGGTTAGAGCGCATCCTCTCAACAACAAGGTTGCTGGTTCAACTCCCACATGGGATGGTGGGCTGCATGCCCTGCAACTAAGATTGAAAACGACAACTGGACTTGGAGCTGAGCTGCGCCCTCCACAACTAGACTGAAGGACAGCAACTTGGAGCTGATGGGCCCTGGAGAAACACACTGTGCCCCAATATTCACCCTCCCCAAAAAAAAGATACATGTTTCTGGTAGTATGGCAGATTATTAAAAAATCCCAAAATGCTCCATTCAAAACCAACTAAAAATGCTCCATGAAATACTGATTCAGCCAATCAACAAATATCTACTGAGCATATACCAGGCATTATTCTTGGATGGGATTCAGTGTGAACAAAATATTAGTGAAAACTAACACAAAGAATACATTTTATTTTTAAATGAATTGCTGAGCTTGGAAGGTAGGGAAGGACGGAAATACAACTCCCCACCCCCCCAAAAAAAAACAAAGTAAAAGTTGGAATTCAGAGAAGCCACACGGTTATGTCATCAAAGGGCAAGTTGTCCAAGGTAGAAAAGCGATTAAAAGACTTTTACATGAAGTTGGCACCTTAAAAGGGTACAATATAATTATAATAACCTCTTAGTGAAGAAGACACCAAAAATTCTTGATGGTCTTGATTTCGATGCTAGGCAGAGGAGGTGAAGAAAATCCCTTGAGAATCTAAAGCCATAAGCCAACCTAAATTTACGCTATCTGTGTGGACTGCAATCTCAAGCCAACGTTATATTTTTAATTGGTCCTCAATTGGTGGTATCATAGGTACTGGCAAAAGCAAACACAAATTTTGGGGGGAAATGTCCCTACACTTAGTCATCAAAGAATTCCTCAGAGTTCTAAGAAACATGAAATGACAAACATACACACAAAGAAACAAGGTGCCATAAATGAGAACAAGCAGAAACAAGACATTAGAATGATCTGTGACAACTTCCAATTGTTGCATTTATCACACATTAAACACAAAACTATGTAAAATTATTGAAGAAATGAAAGAGGACATATTGGAATCCACATCTAAAGAATGAATGGTAATACGTGGCTACTAATGGTAAATGTGTGGGTACAGAAGACATAGACAAGATTAACAAACTTGATCTAATGGAGTGAAATAAAGCAGTACACCCGCCAAATGGTCATGCATTTTGTTCAAGTATATAAACAAACTGGTATACTAACCACATTCTCTAGTTACAGTGAAATTACATGAGAAATCAGCAACAGAAAAAGAACTAGAAAAACCTTGTAAGTTTGGAAAACTAAAAACACTTAATATTAAAGAATAGGGCCGGCCCGGTGGCTCAGGGATTGGAGCTCCATGCTCCTAATGCCGAAGGCTGCCGGTTCGATTCCCAACTACAAGGTTGCCAGTTCGATTCCTCAACTCCTACAAGGGATGGTGGGCTGTGCCCCCTGCAACTAACAACGTCAACGGGACCTGGAGCTAAGCTGCGCCATCCACAACTAAGACTGAACGAACAACAATTTGTCTTGGAAAAAGTCCTGGAAGCATACACTGTTCCCCAACAAAGTCCTGTTCCCCTTCCCCAATAAAATCTTTTAAAAAAAAAGAAAAATTAAAGAATAGCAAAACCTCTTACCCTAAGAAACAAAAAGAAATATAAACTGTTTAATATAAGACAAAAAATAAAGAAATCCCTAGCAAGACTGATAAATAAGGGGAAAAGGCAAATAAACAACCTTAAGAATGAAAAAGGTGCTGCAGAGAAAAAAATATAAGGTAGCATTGTAAATAATTTCTTTATCCTGGTAAAGTATATCTACAAAAAAAATTCCTGCACCAAACATATTTATTGGTGACACTTAAAGCTTGGAAGACAAGCAACAAGAAAAATATTTCTACTAGTAACACTTCTATTTGACATTGTAGCAGAAGTACTAGAGAGTTCAAAATTTTAAGTTATAAAAATTATAAAGGAAATATCAAAATGGCAATTTCCAAATGATGTTGTTTTACATAAAAGTCCCTAAAGAACCTACAGACAAATTTTAATAGAAAAGTATGGCAACATTAATATCAATTTAAAGTCAATTGTATGTCAATATAACACCTATAAAATGTAATTTTAAAAATACTATTTAAGCCCCCCAAAAGCAACAGAAAAGTACTTATGCATCAATCTGACTAGACTTGTACATTCATTATTTTAAAAAATAAATGAAACTTAATTTGAGAGAAAATACAGGAGACTATAATACATGAATTCAGGGAAAGAAAGAATAACGTAACCACATTAATTCTTCCTCAAATAAAAAAAAAGTCAATGCAACTCTACTTTTATAGACAGCACTTTTTTTCATATTCCAAGTTTGTCATTGAAAAAAAGGCCAAGAAAGACACTTGTGAAGACCAAGACAGGCAGACAGACATGAAAATTTAACGCAAAGCTATAGTAATTACGAAAATGTGGTATTGGTACAGGCTTATATAAACAAACACATCAACGTTACAGAATAGAGATATAAGAAAAGAGACACAGGTCTATAAAAGAACTCGATTTACAACAGAGCTAGCACTGCTGATTAGTCGAGGAAGGCAGAACAAGTCAATACATGATGCCGATATAACTGATTATCTGTATGCCGAGGAAAGGAAATTGGACTCCTAACTCACACCATATATAAAAATCAATTTCAGATGGATTAAATGTAAATATGAAAGATAAAAAGAAAAAATTTTTTTAAAAGATACAAGAAAATTTCTTCATTTACTTAATTTCAATAGAGAAATATGTCTTAAACACAACCTCAATAAATTTACAAACATTAAAAATTTGAGATTATAAAATGTCAGATCAATATGAAAACTGTTGATGGGACTCCAAATTGACACAAACACCCCTAAACATATTCCTGGAAGACCTTTTGTGAATTTAATTTTCCTCAATTCTGAGAACATGGCTTGGTTCAGAAAACTTCTCTAACTTCATGAAACTCCCTCTTCTATTGTCTTCATGTAGTGTTTAAAACTACCATTGCTTGTTTTCTGAGATTTCTAGCTCTGTTCCCCTCTCCCACTTTTATCTGGACCTCGCTTCCCTCGGTCTCTGTGGTCCCTATATTCCTTTGATCTCACCCAGAAACTTCTCCTCAGCAGGGCGGAAGGCAGCCTGGTGGGTCAGTCTTGAAAGGTCACAGAGTAAGGGTGCTCCAGTCACTTGGGCCTCACCATGGGTCCCTTAGCTGATCTAATTCATAAAGTGGGCAAAAACCCTCGGCCGACTTACAATTGGCTAATCACGCTGACCACTTTCAAACTGGCTGTTCACAACTTTGAGGTGCTTCCAGTTGCAGGTCCAGACCCCCCAATGCTTCTCTCTGCTTTCTTATGCACAAAAACTGATAAATGCATATCTTTTTATTTTATTAGTTCTCACCTGCTTATATTTGGGGTTCATGGGGTAACTCATTACCAACTTTTGTTACAAATGTTTTACTACCTAGTTGTTCTATCTTTATGTAGAAATTCAGAAAGATAAAACAAACAAACAAAACAAAAACCTAAGCTGCCACTATCACTGCAATCATCCTAGAATCGAAGCAAGGCTTTAGATTAGATTTTAAAAGATAACTTTGCTTCCGTATTTTCTCTGATTCACAGAAATATTTTTACTAATGTTTTAACTTTCTATTTAATACATACATGCCATATTCATGATTGAAGCAAACTGCTTAAACATAAAATATTTTTCTAAAAGAGAATACAATATTTCATGTGTACAAGCCTAGGGCCTCATTTCCCAAAAGACCAGATATTTTAAATCTTCTTGGGGAAACACAGCAGTGTCTGTCAGATAGCATGTGAACTGCTACTGTAAGTGGCTTGGACCGAATTAATATAGCAGAGCTGTTAGTACTTTTTTTGGCACAGGGGTACTGTGAAAAAATTACTAAGACACTAAGGGTGCCATAAACTATGTGTCTTGGTGAAACTTGCTTTCTGGGAAAAAAATGTCACCTCATTTGATGAATTCAAAAGATACGGGAAAAAAAGTATTAGAACGTTTAATGCATTCAAAAAAAAAGGCTAACATTGTTAGCTTCATGTAATTATAAGGCAACCAATGAGGAACCTGGGAATTCATTTGACTTGATGTTCTTGGTTTGCCAGAGGAAGAAGAAAAAGAGGAGCCCTGAATGACAAATATTAAAATTTATTTTTTTTTAAAAACTAGGTCATGGAGCCCAAACGACTTCTATCGCTGATAATGTGGATCATGACACGAACAGGAGCATCACATCTGAATGTGTAATTTGAGAGCAATCTCATTTTAGCAGTTGTGTAACTGCAACTGAAGACAGCTTAGTCATCCATTTTGAGTTCTTCTTATCTCTTGCTTCATCTCTGCTACAGACAATAAGTCACAGCCATTTGTTTCCAAGAGTTCCTTTCAAGAGCAAATTGTGAACCAGTTGGCTGGTTTCAGGCATTTATTTTTGGACTAATTCCTTCCTCAACACCTTCACCCAACACCCAACATCAACAATGAGGAAAGCCTCCATCTTTCTGTCCTAGGCACTGGATCTACTCAGTCAACTCTTGAATCGTTAAGTATTCATTTTTTAAAAATTCTTATTCATCTTAAGTATTCTTTATGTTTATCACGTATCTTTAACATACTTTATGGTATCACAAATTCTAAAATGCTTTGATGCTTGTGCTGTTTTTATATTAGAAGCTACTATGTTACAACTATGACTATAAGATACCATCAGTTGTTAGATGCATTCTGACAGAAGATAAAAATTTTCAATAATGTATAAACTTAGAATTCAAGAAATGTGGTACTACTGCATTACTTATTTACATTACACTTTTATTGCAATTCAAAACAAAAAATGTAATTTGTATGCAGTACTGTATAACACTCTTCCATATTGAATGGAAACATACCGATACATTTCTATGTGTTAAATAATTAAGTAACATGTTTTAAATGCTTTGTATTATGCAGAAATCCTTGGTGAATTGTCAGATAAGTGTTGAGTATTCTTGCAATATCTGGAAAATTGTTTATGATTTCAGGTAGGCTAATTTTCTTTTTCCATTCAAAATAACTGAAGATAGTGTACCCCTTTCCAAATAATTGCCAAACACAAAGATGTACCTGTATATACTGACAACACATGTAATAAAAATATACTAATAAAAAAAATGAAATACAAAATGTAAACTAGTGATTACTTCTAGAGGAGGCACGGGAAGGATGGGACATGGAAACATTCCCATTAAGTACAATATGCAAGCTGCAGAAAAACAGTATTTGTTAAAAACAAAGACAACAAATCATATTTGCACATTTGCACCTATATAACCACTAGAAAAGATATGAAAAGATACACGCTAAACAAAAGGAAAGCTGCGAAGATAAACTTTCAGGTTCTATTTTATGTTCCTGTATTTTTCTTCAAAGTTTTAGCATGAGTATCTATTACTTCTATGATTTAAAAGATGAATAAAAAGGAAATAAAATTTTTAGTGGCGGGGGAGGGAGAAGGAAATGGCAATACAATCACTGCCATAGTTCTCTGACATACTATATTCCACAAAGTCAGTGTGGCATTTTATATTATGAGGTATTCTTCAGAAACATAGGAACTGGAATGCATTAGATCCAGTTTACAGATAATGTATTGAACTAGTCAGTATATGATGTGATTAATGATCTCTTATTAAAAAGTTCCATTCAGGGTAACATCTAAAAATCTTGGAAATACCAGTAGTATGCTACCCAGCACACTTTGCAGTTTCTTCCTTTCAATTCTTTCATTGTTTTATTTAATTTTATTGAAACGTGCACTGAATAACTATTCTGTACCCCAAACCATGCTGGATTCTGGCAATACCAAAATAAATAGATATGGTTCCCGTTTTCAAGCTTACAACATGCAGTAGCATTGTCCAACACAATTTTCTGAAAGCATGAAAAAGTTCTACATCTGCACTGTTCAATGTGGTAGCCATTAACAGTATGTAGCTACTGAGCATTTGAAATGTGGCTAATGTGGCTGAGAACATAATTTTTTATTTTATTTAATTTAAATAGCCACTTATTGCTAGTACCTGCAGTATTGGGCAGCACAAGTCTACAGAAAGACAAAGACAAACAGATAACTGCCAACGTCTAAGGGTAAACACTAAGGTTATGAAAGCAAGATAACGGAGCACTGAGCCCATCAAAGAATGGCTTCTGGATCTACTGACATCTAATTCTTAAATCATATGAAGAAAAGTGAGGCATTAAATGAAGAGGAACCAAAACAAGTAAAGGCTACCACTACAAAAGCACATGGTAACGAGACTACTTAAAGCAATTTTGTATCACTAAATGCATAAACTCACTATAGAGTGAGAGGAGAAACACTGGAAAGGGAGGGGTCAGCATGGCTTTATTATGAGAGAAGAAAAGCCACTGATAAGTTAAACTGGTAGTTAACATGGTTAGATTTGTGCATGCTCATAGATGGAGTAAATTAGAGGAATATAAATTTGGCAAGAAACTGGAATTACAATTCCTTGAAAGAAACTTGATAATCCTTCCAAAAATGAATGAACGATGAACCATTTAAATAATTAAATTATTTTACCTTAATATATGTCAATCTATCTATGCAAATAAACTTCAACAACTCTAGTCAAACTCCAAAAACTTAACCAGGCTTAAATTTATGGTAAGAAATGAAACACAAAGTAGATACCAGTATAAAAATCAATACTTCAACCAATACCTATTTGAAAGTCACTAGCTTTTAGCACAAAGCTGAGGAAATGCACCTTCCTGAACTAAATTACTGAGGCTTTAATCAAGTCTATAAGGAAATCAGAATTGGAGAAATAGTATTCTTACTAAACCCTGGAGTATTAGCTTATTATTATAAGGCTGTTTAAACATCACTATAAGACATCAACTGCTTTCCAAAAACAAAAGCCCCCAAAGATAAATTAAAATGAGTATCAGCATGGATACAAAGAAATCCTACTTTTTCCATGAAAAACAGCAGTAAAATTCTTCCAAATGGAATTTTTAAAAATCCAAATCATTTAACTCAGCATATATTAACATGAACTCTTAACACTACCAATACAAATATGTGATTTATTTAATGTTCCTTTGAATTTCTCATATGCTCTCAATATATTCATCATAATATCAGATAAGAAATTAGATTTCTATACATGTATTTCTGAGAAGAGGCTTCAAAAATAAAATAATTTTACAACGAAGATTTAAACCAGTTTCCAAGGATATTTCAACATGCATTACGTGTCACTAAGCAACAATAAAAGAGAAAAGGAAAAATATTTTTAGCCTTAAAACTAACCAAGAATGCATTTTTCAAGTAATCTCAAAAACATGGATTATTTGTAAATAATGTGACTGGAACAATAAACTATTTTTAGAGTAGAATGAACAGGAATTAGGAAATCTCTCCATGTGCAAAATATAATCTCATTTTATTCCCTTAGACGAAAATTTTGCAATCTATATTAATATGATTCCATGAAGTAAATTAACCATCCCATGTAATGATACAAAGTTCTCTGCAAACTGGTTTATGAGCACCGAAAAGCCACATAACCTAGAATCACAATATTCTCAAAATAATTTACCAAGAACCTATCAAAATATGTAACAACCCAAGTGGTGTGACCAATTAAAATCTTACAAGTCAAGGTAGTTGGAAGTGGTTGTGAAACATGAAGAGCTATAGCAAGTATAAACATTTAGCAAAGGTCATGTTGGTCAAGCCTAGAAGAACCATTCAGAACAGAAAAGGTTACAGGGAGAACTGATTCCTCATAGCTACAGCTTACTCTGGCTTATTAAAATCAAAATGCTCTGGCAAGAAACTTTAGATATCAAGTAGGTCAAACTCTGGAAAGGTTAAATGTGACACTATTTTTTATAAGGGGCAGTGCCCAAACCAGAACCTAAGTTTTATAAGCAAAGGCCCTCTGTTATTACACCATGAATATGCATGTACAATTTTCTCCACTGCTCACTTTTACAGTTTGAGGGAAGAAAAAATTAACTGGGCTAAAATTAATGATTAGCAGATTAACCAAATAATTAGCAGATTAACCAAAGCTGCTGCCATTACACTAGTTGCCTTCACAGCCTAGAAGAAATGAAATTGGTGGGTGGGTTGGATACGTATGTATCTGTGCAGAAAGTCTAAAGCTTATTCCTACTTGATA
The DNA here is from genome assembly GCF_057876585.1 of Rhinolophus sinicus. Taxonomy (NCBI): domain Eukaryota; kingdom Metazoa; phylum Chordata; class Mammalia; order Chiroptera; family Rhinolophidae; genus Rhinolophus; species Rhinolophus sinicus. Next base: position 68,125,100 of record NC_142501.1, on the reverse strand, counting down.
TTCTATATTCTGAATCATACATAATATGATAATGAATTATCAAATGAATAAAGCAGATTTTCTTTGAAAAAATTATATTCAAATGTTTTCTTTTAATCACTATTAATAGCACTACCTTTAAAATTCAACTTCTTTTAAAAGCTCAGAAAGAAAACAGGAATATTACACTTCAACTACCCGTTCAGCATCTTTACACACTACATAGGGGGTGGATAATAACTAACTTAATAAATGAGAAAACAAGAATCTAGCATCATAAAGACTGCAAGTGAATGACAAATTTCTGAAAATTCACTGCAAGTGAATGACAATTTCCAAAAATCCTGGGATTTTCATTTCTATTTCTTCTATACTCTAACCAATTTTGTCAACATTTCTGTGATTCTCCACTACCTTGAATATAGCGTAAGATTTCAGGTTTAGTCTTCCAGGAATAATATGCGTAAAAGCAATCAACACTTTATGTTTTATGGGACACTAGGTCTGAATCCCGCCATGAAGTTATAAATTGTGTATCAGATAATCTAAGTTTTGACATATATATATGTGTGTATATATACACCTACACATATATATATATACACACACACCAGAAAATTTGTCTTGACACTAAGAGAATATACATTTATTATAAGCATGCTCTATTTTGAAAAAATGTTCCCAACTATTTCAACTGTCAAATCTAATATATATATATTTTAAATTATAACCCAAAATTTTCAAAATGAGGTATATCCAATCTGCTGGTTCCAGTTAAATACAACACATGAAACAGTTCAATGTAGCTATAGGACCAATAGAGAAAAAGAAAAAAAAATTGATCTTACCTGGTAGTTTCTTTTCTCAGATAATGTATGTCCATCAGTCCTCACCATAGAGTCGTGTCCTTTCCTCACAGTACTGGAGGCAATCAAACAGAACTGTCACTCAAGGGTCGTGTCACAGGAGGGACCGCCCACCAGTTCTCCCTCTAGAGTGGAATTATCCAAAAGCCGTCAAAATTACTAACATGTAAACATATGAACAGTAGCAAAAATATCTAATATGATACACAGAAAATAAACAAAAACACAGTGTGCTTTTTTAACATCCAGATCTTCCTCTCAAATCATCTGGGGGAGGGCTAGACTGGCGGACATACTTTATTTGAGACAGAAATTATTAAATATGAAAAACTCTTCCCATTTCTATACTGTCCGCCAGACCTCACACACAAAAAAACTTATAAATAAAAATGGAGTGGTATCAAAAACTTGTAAATAAATATATCTAATTAATTCAGATTCTGTCATTTAATTTCAAATCCCTCTCCTTCAAAGGCTTGCTTACTTACATTGCATTCATTCAATTTATGTTTATCCCTATGCCATAAGATGAAATACATGTTTTTATGATGATTAGTAGATGCAAACCTAACTCAGTATTCTATTAAAATAAGAGGAGCAACAAATGTCAACTTTCTGAAGCCTGTGTCCTTCAATCCTCCAATCTCATGCATGTTCGAATAGAATCTGCTTTATTACACTAGGGCAGAAAAATAATGGGGTTCATTTCTTAACCTGAACAGAGATAAGTTACGTCCAAAATGACTAGGCACTGTGCGCATCAAGATGCAAAAAAAAAAAAAAAAAAAAAAAATCACTGAAGCAGAGGTGATAGTCACTAGAGATGCTAAAAAAGTGTCAACTGAAAATGAGACATCAAAAATTTTAAAGTGGTATCTGCAAAGAATCTGTAAGCATACATTTTTAAGACAAACGTCTCTCACCTAAGTTTTAGTAAAATGTTTACCCTCGGGAAGTAGTAAGCATTGATCTAACAATAGTTGCTAACCACTAAACAGACGTTCAAATTTAGAGCAATTGTTTAACATTATACAAAATTTACTTTGATAGAGGATAATAAAACCATCTAATTTAAATTCACAAAAAGCATCAATCAATTTCATTAAAACCAAAACACAAACACACACACACACACACACACACACACACACACACACACGGATTACCTCTAAAAAGCAATCTAATCAGCGGAAAATGTTTTCAAGGAAAACAAACCATTAAGAATAAATATCGTTAAAGTTTATAAAAGAATCCACGCAATGGAAACCTGTATTTTGTCTCCTGATTTGTTTGATCACAAAGTTAGTGAATGCTATACTTTTACTTAGTTTTGACAATCTTCAACTGTATATGCTTGATGAAATATTTTAAGATTCCTGACTCTATGGCAAAAACGTAAGTGCTCATTACCAAATTTATACGTACCGTTGGAATTAAGTATGTTTCTCTCAAAAATAACAAAGGAGAAATGCTTTTAAAACCTTACGTGTATCTACTGCTATAAATGTAATCCTCACCATCTAGCAAGGAATTAGGTTATTCGTAAAGAAAAATAATCAAGTGAATTGGATGTCCAAGAATAGTTAAATGACACACATTCAGCTCTAATTTAAATGTTCATGACTGTCACAAAATGAGAGCAAAACTATTTTATCATGCATCCCCTAAACAACAGTAACCCTGTTTTAATGTTAGTGTTTTATAATATTAATAGGCTTGAAAAAAGTACCTGCCTTACTATTAATGTATTCATGGCAACTCTGAATTCAATGTAAAATAGTATAAAATTTCAGTTTTTCATTACAGAATAAGAATGTTTTCCGTCCTAAATAAGTTTAAAGTCCATGTATTTTCTTCAAATTATACTAGTTTCAACAAAAGTTACAAGTCTAAAACCAGGCAAGGCCATTTTCAACAGTATAATCCACCTATGTAAAAAAGATACACTAAATATCTTAATTAAAAACAAAAATTAATATTTAACCTGTAAATTTACCAGATAAAAGACAAATATTAACTTTGGAATACTATGGATTTTAGTACAAAGGGAAATCTTGTTTTTGCTTGTCTCTTTTGTTTCCCCTCTTAGGATAACTTGAAATATTTCATGGCTTAGGGTTTCAATCAACAAAAACTATATGTTTTAACCAACATAGGAATCAACATTCTATACTGAAAAATAACTAAGAACCATTACCTCCTTTTAGCAAACGAAGAAAAAGGAATGAAAGGACTTTATTTTCTTCCAGGTGACGTGAAAAGCTAACACTGTCACCACTATCTTGTATTAAGTTAAAATGTTCAGGAATGGATTGTGTTGATACCTGTCATATTTCGAATGAAAGGACGCACAATCGATGAAAGAGGATGTGAGTACATATGTGAGACAATGTATGCAAAAAGGAGCAAGCATGAAAGAACATGCACTCTAGCTGCCTAAATTTATACACTGGTTTCCCCAAAAGTCCTACAAACATTGAAAAAGCCAGAAAAGACAAATATTTACAAAACCAAAATGAAATTTTCTATAAAGCTGGGATGCCTTCCAAGATGGAAAAGCAGAGACTGTATTTATCCTACCTTAAATAACCAGAAAATAATAATAAGAAAAAAATGAAACAATAACTTTCAAACACTGGATGTCATTTCAGGACAGAGATCAAGAGCAAAGAACAAATGAAGTAAGCCCTATCACCTGCAGAGCTATGAGGCTAAAACACAGGGAGAGGTGAGGTGGAACCCAATCAGAGCCCTTTCCTTACTGAATTAAGAGTTCAGAGTTAGAGGAGACACCAAGGCAGCTAGAATTTGCAGAGCAAATGGAGAGAAGAAAGCGTTAGAGACAAAGCGCTCCAAAGATCAGGAAGAAAGACTGTTCTCCAGATTTTAGATGAGTAATCATCCGTGAGTGCATGCGAAAAAAACTACTGAGAGTCTGGAGAAAAGCCTCTGAAAAGTAGTAGTAGTATGAAAAATCACCCGAGCTCATGTTTCCATCAACCAGAGTAGGATCTCTTAAAACATGGGGTATTAAATAGAGTTCATAAGGTAATGAATGTCTTATCGATGAAACCAAATAAGCTTTATAATAAGGATGTTCTGGACCAGCACTAACAATGCTTAAAACCAAGCCTCAAAATGATCAAGCTAATTCTAAGTATCACAACTGCACCCCAAAAGAAAGCCCAACAATATTTAAAATAACACAGCAAACTCCAGCATTAAATAATGTTAGATCTGTAGTCTAATTAGTTATATAATGCCCATTTCTGGTTCTAATAATTCATTATAGTTGATGACATATATTGTCATGTATAAAGGAAGATGACTGGAAAAAGATAGATGATGGGCACACAGAACTTCTCTGTACTATTCTGCACCTTCTTATGAGTTTATAATTGTTTGAAAGTTAAAAGATTTTTAAAAGGTTTAAATTGATCTAGAGATAAAAACTCAGTATCTGTAATGAAACATGCATTGGATAGGATATGCATTGGATAGATTAGATGCTTCAAAAGAAAAGTTTAATGAACTTGAAGACAAAGCAATAGAAAAATTAATCACAGTGAGAAAAGGGACTAGGAAAAAAAAAAAGGAAATGTGAGAATACCACGAGAAACAGTGAACTGTTGGGCAATACCAAGCAGTCTAATGTTAATGTAACTAGAGGGACTGAAAGAGTGGGAAGGATAAAAAGCAATGGCTAAATTTTTCTTAAATTTGATGAAAACTATAAATTCACAGATTCAAGAACTTCAGCAACCTCCAAAGAGAACAAGAAAATCACCTCATCATTATAGAGTCAAATTGCTGAAAAATAGTGACAGAGAAATCTTAAAGCAACTAGAGGCGGGGAGACTACACAGAGAAACAGAGATAGGAATGAAAGCAGACTTCTCATCGGAAACAATGCACATCAGAGGAGAGTGGATCAACATTTTTAAACTACAGAAAGAAAGAAAACTATCAACCAAAAAATCTAAATTCAGATAAAATATCTTCCAAAAATGAAGGCAAATATAGCCACTATGGAAGAATTTGGCAGTTTTTAAGAAAGTTAAACATAGACTTACCATACAACCCAGCAACTGTGCCCCTGGATATTTACCCAAGTGAACTGAAAACTTATGTTCATACCAAAACCTATACGTGAATGTTTATAGCAATGAAGATGACCTTCAAAAGGTGAATAAAGAAAATGGCGTACATATATACAACAGAATTCTATTCAACAACAAAAAAGAACAAGCTATTAATTCATGCAACATGAATGAATCTTAAATGTATTTTGCTAAGAGAAAGAATTCAGACCAAAACAGCTATATGGTAAATATTTCCATTCATTTAACATTCTGGAAAGGCAAAACTACAGGGACAGAAAATAGATCAGTAGTTGCCAGGGGCGTGATGAGGAACGTAAGGAACAATTGATGAAAAAGAAGACACACAGAAAACTTTTAAAGTGATTGAACTACTCCATACGGTATCGGAGTGATGGATAAGACACTAAGCATGTGTTCATTAAAATCCACAGCACTTCACAACATAAAGAGTGAACCTGAATGTATGCATATTTTAAAAATCAACCAGGAGGTTAGAAATGCAGACCTCATAAAAGACTAACTGTATGACAAATGTTTGACACAGCCACACTAAAGGGGGTATGAGAAATAGTGCTGACCTAAGTAACTTTGGAAAACGGTATGCTATGAAATAACTGTACATAAACACTGTGTTCTAGTTGGTAAAGTAATTCCTCACAGGGCTATAGGTTAATAATTCCGAAACTACTATGCATGCATACTGGAGATAAACAAAAAGTGAAATAGATGGTGGCTGGTGCGAGCCAGGTTTCCCACTGTTGGACAGGGAAGTTACAGGTAAGCAAAGAGGGAAGGGTACAATAAACTACAGTCATGCACCACTTAACGACGTAGATACATTCCGAAAAATCATCATTAGGCGATTATCTTTGTGGGAGCATAACAGTGTGCACTTACACAAACCTAGACGGTATAGCCTACAAACACACCTAGGCTACAAGCTTGCACAGCATGTTGCTGTACAAAACAATATAAGAGTAAATCAAGCACAAAAGAAAATCATGCATCAACAGACCCGGTAAACATAAATATACGAGGCTGCTGCTGATGTAACACAGCATATTGCTTTACAGCAAACTTTTTCTTCATAAGTAGAGACTACTCCAAAACACACATAGTATAGTAAATACCTAAACTAGCGACACAGTTATTCATTATCATCATCAAGTAGCACATACCATACGTAACTGTGTGCTATCCTTTCATACGACTGGCTGGTGCAGTAGGTTTGTTTACACCAGCATCAGCACAAACATGGAACACGTTGCGCTACAACATTAGCACGGCTAGGACATCACTAGGTGATAGAAATTTTTCAGCTCCATTATAATCTAATTGGGGAAAAGCTCCAATTTTGTTTGATATTTGCAAATAACTAAGTTAAATAAGTTTATCTCTAATATCTTTACAGACTACCAACAGAATTAAATTTCAAGACGGAAAAGTAATTCATGTTAACACACTAGTAGGCACTCATGTACAATAATGTCTCTCAAATTCAAAACACTTTTAGAATAAATCACTGAATACATCAGTATAAATGATAAAGAATAAACATTTTACACCACATTTTCTGTGTTGAAAAACCTCTAAAATAGATTTAGTCATGCTATCAGCTTAAAATCCAACAAGAAGTCAATCAGGGGGAAACAAAAACCAAATCTTAATGTAAAAAAAACACACAAAAAACAAGTAGACTTATTCATCCTTAGATGTTTCCCTAAATCAGAGCCCAATAAAAATTAAGTAGATATTATCTGGACTAATAAATGATAACTGAACCTGCTTTTCTCCTTTCTGAAAAAGGTTTCTCAAAACAAGCAATCAGCCGAACCTGAGTAAAATCTCTAAAAAATACTTCATTGGAAAGGGAAATAATTAGTTTTATTCTCCAAATCCTATTAAATTTTGGGTGTCATATCATCATAGAAAAATGTATACCTTGAACGGAACAAGAACCAGAAAATCTGAATTCTAGTATTAGCTTGATCAATTTGTTCTCTCTGGCTCAGTTTCCTAATCTATAAAATAAATGGATTAAATTTAGATGAATTTTTCATACACAAGCACTTTGCATTTTATATTTATTAAAAAAGATTACATTTTTATAATTTTATATTTTAAATATTTTGTCAAGGTAAATCCACTTAGGAAAGTGAACAGTAACAGCTGATTTTCTTCCCCATGTTTTCTTTTTTCTCCTACTTTATTACTCAATAGTACTCACGACACTACCCAATATTTTGGAGTTTGGGAATGGTATCTAAAATATCTATAATTTGGTAGTCATTACCACACTTAACTTCAAGCCACAATGTGAATTTGGACAGGTTAAGACAGCTGAACCAGTTGAACAGGTTTTATTTTTCGATAAAGGAACATTATATTCCAGGTTGGCTATTAACTATAGAACAGACTACCAAATGTGACCAATTTCACTGATGCTCAATAAAAGCTAAGTAAATGCACTTAGACATTATCTTTAAAATCTTAGGATTTCTCAAATTCCACAACTATGTCAAGCAACTTTCTCTTGTTAATAGGTAGATTATAATTACACAAATGTTATAAACTGATTTTCTGAAATAATTTTTGGTTCAATTACACAGATAAATATTCTCAAAATTCTGAGTTGATGACCTATATGGTACATGTAAGAAACACAGGCAGACAGAATTAAAAATAAATATAACTCAAGAATTTCAGTTTCATACCAAACTTAGTCTGGAAAAATTGCCACAGTAACTAAAAAACATTTTTCTGAATGCTTTAATAATACAGGTTTTAGGGGTCTATAATTAACATGTAAAATGTAAAACTGCCTATTTTACAAAGAAAAACATTTAAGAAAATCAACACTATTCTCTAGAAATCAACTTACTCTCTGGTTGTCACAATTTAATGTTTTGTAACTTAATTTTGTATTTTCTATTCTGTACTGGTAACCTTTCTGATACACTATTTGTAACATATCTGTGTAGTTCTCTCACATACACATATATTCCAAGGAAAATTCTAGGCACCTCATACGTAGAATTTGCCACTAAGTAGAATAGAAAATCAGTACATCTGATTAAAAGGCAGAGCATCTCAAGACAGAAATTTTCTACAATCAAGTCTTAAAAATCCTAAATAAAATGAAATACAATAGAGTCCTATTAAACTTAAATGACGAAAGTTCAATAATTTCTAAACCACAGGCATGAAAATTAAAAGCTTATTTGTTTGAGGCTTAAAAGCAATTGGGGTATAAGATAAGGACAATTGGGTGTCCTCATCTTCCAGCTGCCTGACACTTAGAGACATTTACACAAATTGCTTAACCTCTGCGTGATTCAATTTCTTCATATGAAAACAGTAATATCTGCATAGTTTAGCTTATGGCTATGATCAAGTAAGTTTGTGAACTAGATTTATAATATACAAAACCTCATTTAAACAAAGTTGTTTAAATTAATTAGAATAAACTACCAGATGTGATCTGTGTAAACACCCAAACTATTAGTACTTACTAATTTTCTGAAAGTTTAGAGCTAAAGAAAGTATTAAAATTAATGAAATGTTTTAGAACCTTTCATTATAATTAGCTAAAAATCCACAAGGGTTACCAACGATGGAAGCAGCTATTGCGAAAACAGTCCCTCTAAAATAAGACCAAGTCATATTAGCCTCACACTCTACTGTGGAACAGACACACTGGCTCTGTCAATTCAACAAAGGAACTTGTGTAAGTTATAATCTAGAAGTAAAACTCCTTAAAATATGTAACAGCTCCCTTCTTACTCTGCCTTACGAATGGTCAATAAACAATTATTTTATATCACCAACTGAATATACCATATGTGAGCCAGAAATCTGAAAACTGCAACTCTGATACTAACAATTTTTATAGGTAATATTTTTTCTCATAATAACGTAAGTTGTTGGTTCTACTGGTAAATATTAAAAACTGACTAGTTCATATCAACTGCTCAGACTTACCAAATTCATAAAAACTGATTGTGCTTACCAAATTATCTGAGAAAACAATGATAGTCACATTGTTAAATTATAAGGCGTATTATAAGAAGTAACTGAAAAGTTGCTCAACATGAATTTAACAAGTCAATTATGTATATTTTTAAATCTCAAAACTAATTATGTTTATAGTTTTTCTAACAAACTATTAAAGAAGTAAAAAGCAATCAAGAATAATTATGGATATTAATATCTATTTAAAAACAACGTAAGAGTTGGTGAATGCACATTCCCAACCCCTCAAAGTTTAGTGTTTGTAAAAGACAAAAGGGGCAAGTGCTATCCTAGTTCTGGGTGACAGACAATGGACTGGCCAGAGATGCCCTGCACAGCACTGGTACATGACTGTCTAGGGCACTAACAAAGAAATGAAGAGACAACAGACGTATTGATAGAGGACAGAAATAGGCTCAAGTATTTACATGTTTAACACAGGATGCACATCAGAATCACCTAGGGAATTTTAAAAAAAATACTGATGTTCCCCTTCCTTGCCCCTACTTAAATTAACTGGCCAGGTGCTTTTTAAAGTGCTCCAGATGACTCTCACGTACAACTCAAAGGTTAAGACTATCAGGGCTAAGACAGTACAGGAAAGTGAAATTAGAAAATGTTTTCATCTTAGCGTTAAGTATTGAGCAGAGAGAAACACTATAAATGTATAAACTGATTTCCTATGCATTGCCAATGTGCCTTTCCTTGCCTCTTATTCACTCTACCTCCGATAAATGATGCTAGGCCTTAAACATTAATTTTTAAATTTTTTTTAAGCACACAATTTCTGTTGTTGAAATGCATGCATTGTAAATTCAGAAGTGGATATTAAAAAGTAGATGCAAACACTACAGTAAAACTTTATTAGAAGAAATTTCTAATAAAAAAGTTCCTCTAATATATTCAATACTTAGATTTTTAAAATGTCCACACTCAACATTTCTTCCTAGAAATGTAGTACTATCATTTGCCAACTATTAGGCACTGTGTCCTGAACACTTTACCTGTATAATTTCTTTCAATCCTCAAACTACTTCTATAAGGTAGATATTACTATCCCTTTTTACAGATAAGAAAACTTTAAGAATAAGAAAATTACACAAGGTCAAAAGATAGTAAGTAAGCTAGAATTAAAAGGGCCAAAATTTGAGCTCATGTCCACTTGACTTGAATCCAGTCTTAGCTACTATGCTTTGCTCTCTCTCTCTCATATATATACCGGGGGTAACGAAAAAAATGTATACAAATGATTTGTATTCATCTTTTGTTATTGCTATATATTATTACAATTTTAATATTTTCTTTCCTTAAAATATGTATTTTTTTGGCACTCTGTATATACTTCATGAAACCATAATCGGTGTCATAGATATCTCAAATATATCATACATATGTATATATGATATCATAATCGATTATGAATTTCAAGGAATTCCAGCTCTTAAATAATACTTCAACTCAAGTCTCTGCTTTTGGTAGCTATTCTCCTACAAAACAAATTAGCAAAGGGGAGACAAGTAACAGACATTAATCAGCTGGAGACTCAAAGTTCAGGAAGACCCAGATCAGGAAGTAAAGTGCCCATAATACCCTTTCAGACACAGCTTTAGAACCTAAGCAGAGAAAAAAACAGGCATTGTGTCACACGGCAAACAGTTAAATTGTTTTGTTTAGTTTCAAGGCTGGAAGATTATTTTGTCAACTGAGGTCTCTGTGTATATCTCAGTCACAGAAATGAATAAATTCAATGTATTTTATCTTTATACAATTCTTTAAAAAGGGGGCTTCAAAATTCCTTCAAATTCAATTTCATTTTCTACATCTGTATTACTACCCCTTTCATTCAAACCACAATTATTTTTTGCCCAGTTGGTATCCCTTCCTCTATTTTTTCCTATAAGAACCAAGTAGCAGCCAATCTGGTCTAGGCACTAAGGCATTTTAACATCCAAGAGTCAGAGAGATTAGATGCACCAAGTGAAGGAAAGAGAGGGGGACTCGCCAGTGAGGGAGATGAAAACCAAAGAGTGTGGTAACTATTCTTAAAGTTTACTGGGAAAAGTGATTCAAGGAAGATTGTAACCAATTGTTTCAAACGCTTTCGATAAAAAAAAAAAAAATCTCTGGGTTTAATAGCATGGAAGTCACCTGGTAATCTTGACACGAGTAATTGTGGTGGAATGTGGAAATCAAAGCACTGACTGGACTGGCTTGACAAAAGAACAGGACGAGAAAAGCTGGAGACAAAATATAGATATCTTTTTCAAGGAGTTTTAACATAAAAGGAGGGAAACGGGGACTAGCTGATGGAAAAAGTGAGGTGAGAGAAGCCTTTTGTAAGATAGGAAAATTTATGACATAAAAGGGGAAAGCTGATTGTACAAGCTAGAGGGAGGGGAATTACTGGAATGACGACTTTGAGAAGATGTGGATGGAATCAGTAAGAGAGAACGGCCTTAAGCAAAAGGCTGTATCATCAATAGAAATAAAGATAGCAAATAGGTACAGACTTAGACAAGTGGATATAGCTAGAACTTTTGTAAGTATGGAAGTTCTCATCTGGTTGTTTCTGTATTTTCTTAGTAAAATAACAAAGTCATTAGTTGAGAGTGAAGACATACAAAGAGGTGTTGAGAGATTCGAGGGAGGAAAAAGGATGAAACAGCCTTCTGAGAAAAGTGGGAGAGGAAAGAGATCAGAGGAAATGTATCAGAATCGCCAAGTGGCACTCAGGCCCCACTTGAAATTGATGCTCAGCATTGTGCTCTTCGCCAGCCACACGCAGCTTCAGGGATGCAGGAGGAACAGTGTCAGTGTCAGGCAGAAGTGGGATGAACCAAAGCTGGTGAGTAAAATGAAGCATGAGGTAGGCAAAGTAGTGATTCGGACGACGGGTACAAAAAGAAGTGAGGGCATATCTTACCATTTCCACGCTATACTGGCTTTCTTTGTGTGTCTCAAACATACCAAGTCAGTTCTCCACTTAGGGCCTTTACAGTTGCTGCTCCTTTTCAATGATCTTTCCCCCAAATCTTCAATGCCAGGCAGTCTCTTGACATTAACACCCCTGCTTAACTAGCTCTCTTCAGAGAGGTCTTACCTAAACATTCACTATTTGAATTTTGTCCTTATTTAACGTCTGTCTCCATCCCTTAGAATGTAAGCTTCTGAAAGAGAGGAACCTTGTCTATTCTGCTGACCACTATTAACTTCAGTACTTAAAATAGTGTCATGTAATAGATACACTTTATAAATGAACCCTATATAATATACTAAATCCTATACTAACTTAAAGTTTATGAAAACATTTTCCTTAAAAGAACAGATTGCAGAAGAAGCATCTGTCTGATAAGAACAATGCCAGAGATTTATTTAATTTTACTTTAGAACGTTAATTTCAAAAGATGGCTGCTGCACATATCACCCCTCAAAATACATACTTATAAATATAAATGTACATGTACTCGCCTTGATATTTTGATGCAGGACCAGGCTTTTTCTTCGAGTTGAGGATTACTAACTAGGTTTTTACATGATCTTTTTGTATAATTTATTCAAAATCACATCTTTTAAGACCTCCATTTTGATTTCGTTTAAATTTAAAAAGATCTTTAAAAAGGCTTAAATAACAGAATAGTTTGAATTTTTACAAACGTTTTCTAGTTTTTTAATAATTGTCTCACTACAGTTCTGTTGACTCCCTAACAGTCCTCCTCCCTCGTGACTGCCCTAGTTGTTCAGACATTCAACCTTTCCCACGTGATTTAAGGGGAAATGTTGATCAGCTGAAGCCAAAATGATAATGTTACCACACAACCCTCCCACACCCCTTGTCAGAAACTGGTTTATGGAAGGAATCAATTCTGTCTAAAGAGACATGAGGGTAAAACTGATGGTAGGATTTTAGGAAAGGAGGGAAAAAACAGCCCTTCTCTCTCTGCATAGCCATCTTGTAACCAGGATGAGAGCAAGCTATGGAAAATGGCAGTGCAAAAAGATGGAAAGATTCTGGCTCCGGTGTTAATCATTTAGCTGCTGCATTAACCAACACAAAAACTGCCATTCTTCCAGATAATGTGAGAAAACAAATTTTCTTTACTGTTTAGTCAGTTGAACCAAACTTTCCTAAATCTTTAGGCTTAGCCTAACCTAATTCTTTAGTAATTTTTTAAAGCACTTTGTATAAAGTCTTTCCAAAGCATCCATCTTGCTTTTCATTAAACAGTTTCTACACTCATATTTCATTAGCTTAGGTCATACTTAAACTAAAAATTACATTAACACTGGCATAAAAACCCCAATTCTTGGGCCTATAACTAAGCTGGTGGGAGAACAGTACAAGAGTAAAGTACAATTGATCACTGGCTGTGAGTGCTCAGAAGACTGCACTACCGGATGTGAGAGCACGGTTTGGAAGAGCATGCCATTTAAGTGGAGGTTTGTAAAGCACATCAGTCACAAACACATTCCTGTACATATAATAGATTCTGTCTATAACAAATAGATATACTTCTACAGTTGGCAGGGAGGCAGTTACAAAAATTCTATAAAAATTTAGGACATACGGTTCTAGGAGAGAAATTAAAATTAGAGTAAACCTAGAATCAAACAAGTACGAGACTATTTAACCCCAACTCCAGTCACATAGCACAAAGAGAACACAGAAACCATAAAGAAACTTTACCCCACTATGTGCTGTTTTACTGCTAATGAACTGAGAATATTGACAAAATACTGCAATTCAAAATTTCAGGCAATAGAGACAAAAATGTACTATTTGCCTTATTTACGTAACAGCCAAGTTCCATTTTATCATGTGTCATATTAAAAACTATAGCACTTTGCTATTTACAAGGGATAGTTGTATTCCGTTTTAAGAAATACTAGACAAATTATTTCAAATAGAAATTTACCAGCGAGTTGGAAACAATTACTTAGTATTAAAACAGCCAAAGATCCTTGATACTAATAATTACACTCTTTTTTAATTTCCTTCCAAAAATACTTACTGAGCTCTACTATATGCCAAATAAAGAGGACTCACTAAGAAATGCCCATAAGAAACACACAACTGAAGAATTTATTTCTAAAATAAAAACTCCATTTGTATAGATCCTGGGTCAGAAACCATACCTCCAAATTATTCTCTAGTTATAAAATACTAAATAACAGTTACAGATGGCAATAATATTCACGTCTTTAATAGTAATATTCATTCACTAAACATATTTTTTATTAAACATAACTTATGTTTACCTAAAACACAGTAGACACTAAGTTAAATGTATTGGTAGGCTGATTAGAGCATTTAACCTGGGTTCTACAAATTCTCAGTCTGTTGCTCAAATGCAGTAGTGCATGAACTTGGATGGAAAATTTACATTTTTATTTTATTAACCTCTAATTGAGATTTAGTATTTCTTTAATTAAAAATGTAAATAAAAAGCCACAGTGGTACTACCTGCACCAGTGATTTTGTTACCATTAGAAATCACACATATTTTCATTATTAGTTTAGTTGCTTCAAATTTGAAATTATCATTTATTCACATTACTAGTTTAAAAATTATTATACACCACTGGACTTTGTTGATATGCACATTATTGAATTTATTTATTTGCTATTTAAAAGACTGTCTTCTAATATAATTGGTGTCCTTATAAGCATGCACATTTAATTTTGCACAAGTATTTTAAGAAGGGGGCCACATGTGTCAACAGAGAGCCAAAGGGGTTAAATGCCCCAAAAGGGATAAGAACACATCAATGAGCGCATCAGAGCATGGGTTAGGTTGTCTGCAGAGGGTAACAGAATGCACACTCCTTACAGAACTTGAAAAAGCCTCAGATCACATTTAGTTGAATCTCCTCACTACAAAAATAAATTGTGAGGTGCTTTGCTCAAGGTCACACACACAGCTAATTAGTGACACAACCAAAGAAAGCAGAATCCAGGGATTCTGGCTCATAATACAAAGCTAAATCAACTTTGATGTGACTTGGCTATAAGAAAGCAAGACAAGGCAAAGATAACTCGGCAAATACGTGCCAAAAGGTTATTAGGGAAAGAAATAAATTATACAGGAAGAAGAGCCAGTTTGAAAAAGAAAATGATGGGTTGAGGTGTTAAACATTTTGAAAATACATTCTATAGCATGACACGCCAATTCAAATGTTGAAAAAGACTAGTCAGAAAACAAACAAGTGAGATTCTCTTTGCATACTAAACCCGAACATTCCAAACACCAAAATATTCCACATGTTATTAAAATACACTGTCACTCCCATTTTTCCTGAAACATGCATTTCTTCGTGTTTTTCCACTTTACAGAGAGAGACACAGGTAAAGTGAAAATTTTACTTCCCTCCTGATCTACGATAAGAAGTACAACAGCACAAGCGCAATAGTAAGTGTCAAATAACGGTTGGTATCAATGTCAAGAAAACAACAGAAAGCAGGGACAACTGTGAAAAACTGGAGAGCCTGTGCACCACCTACAGAAGGTAGTTGCTACTACTCAATTCTAGCTAAATGCCACTAAGAAAAGAACTGTCAACCCAGAATTCCAGATGGAACAAAAGTATCCTTCACAAAATAAAGATGAAATAAATATACTTTCAGAGGAAAGAAAACTAACATAATTCATCAAGAACAGACTTGTTCTAAAGGAAATTTCCTTGGACAAAAGGAAATAATGCTAGTAGAAAACTTCAAGAATGAAAAACCACAAAAATGGCAAATATGTGGATACGTGTAACGGAAACAGACCAGGAGTTGGCAAATGTTTTCTGTAAAGGGCCAGCCAGATAATAAATATTTTTAGGCTTTGCAGGCCAGTCTCTGCTGTAACTAATCAATTCTGCACTGTAGTGCAAGAGAAGCCACAGACAATATATAAACTAAGGTGTGGCTATAGTCTAATAAAATTTTATTTACTAAAGAAGGTGCCAGGCCGAATCTGTCCTGAAGTTGTAGTTTGCCAATCCCTGTGGTAGACTACTCTTCTCTACTTAAATTCTTTAAAATATTGTATGATCATTTAAAACAAAATTTACACCATTGTCTGCAGGGGTACTGGAACAATGTAGATATAATGCCTGTGACAACCACAACACAGCCGAGGGTGAGGAAACGGAACCACATGATGACAAGACTTCCACATTCCACTTGAAGTGGTAAAACATACATTGTAAGTGTAGTGGATTGAGTTTTGTACCTGATAAATATATTCAGGGCCTAAACCCTGGTATCTCTGACTACAACCATATTTGGAAATAAAGTCTTTGCAGATGCAGCCAAGTTAAGAGGAGGTCATATTAGATTCGGGAGGGCCCAAATCTGATACCTGGTATCTTTATAAGAAAAAGAAAAAAGAGAGAAAGAGAGAGAAGTAGAGAGAGAGCAAAGACAAGCAAGAGAAGATGGAGACAGAAACTGGAACAACGCAGCTATGCCAAGGAACAGCAAGGACTGATAGCCACCAGAAGCTAGAAGAGGCAAGGGAGGATTCTCCCCTAGAGCCTTTAGAAGATAGAAGCCCGGCTGACACCTTGATCTCAGACTTCTAACCTCCAGAATCAAGACATACCATGAATAGTCTTATAGCGCCTTAAAAAAACTGAACTCACAGTTAAAATCCTCCAGGCCTAGATAGTTTCACCAGTGAAGTCTACCAAACATTGAAAGAAGTAATACCAATCTGAAACGATGTCTTCCAGAAAATAGAACATGAGGGATTACTTCCTAAATCATTTTTATGGGGCTAGCATTACTCTGATACCCAAACCAAAGACAATACAAGAAAAAAACCTAAAAGACCACTATTCTTCATGAACATAAATGCAAAAATCCTCAACAAAATATTAGCAAATCAAATTCAACAAGATACCCAAAGATTAATAAACAATGAACAAGTAAGGCTTACCTTGGGAATATACCTGCTCTCCTTTCTTCTCTGTTTCTTTAAAATAATATGAAATCATATGAGGTAGTAATAACAATATATTGTTGGGCTTGTAAAATATACAGCTGCATAATATACAACAGAACATAAAGGGAGAAGAGGGAATAGAGCTATTTAAGAACAAGATTTCTATTTCTCACTGGAATTAAATTAGTATAGGTCTGAAGTAGATCTTGATGAGGTAAGATGCATATGGTAAGCCCTACAGCAGCAACTGAAAAAATACAAAAGAATCTAGTGAAAGTATCATTAAAGGAATGAAAATGTTACACTAGGGGGAAGACAGTCACTTGATGGAAAAGAAAGTAGACAAGGAGGAATAAAAGAACAGAAAGACCAGAAAACAAAGCAAAATGTCAGACACATATTCAACTACATCAATAACGTATTAAATGTAAATGATTAAACAATCCAATCAAAATGCATACTGTCAGGTTGCAAAACAACAAGAAAACACTACATGGGTACCACAAAAGATATTTCACACTAAAAATGCAAGCAAGTTGAAAGGAAAAAGATAGAAAAAGATACATCATGAAACATCAACCACAAGAAAGCTGGCGTGACTATACTAGTATCAGACAAAACAGACTTAAAAATATTACAGGCAAACAGATACATTTTATTATGATAAATGAGTCAATCATCAGGAAAAAATAACAATTTTAAACATGAGCCTTACAGAGCTCCAAAATAAATAAAGCAAAACTGAAAGAACAAAAAGAACTAAACAATTCAACAACAGTAGTTGGGAGACTTTAATACCCCACTTTTCAATAATGAATGCAATAGACACAAAATCAACAAGCCAATGGGAGACTTAAAAACCAATATAAAAACTAGATCTGACAAACAAATAATAGAACAGCAAAATATATGTCCTTATCCAGTACTAATGGAACATTCTCCAGGATAACTATATGCTAGTCATAAAACAAGCCTTAAAAAACTTAAAAAGACAAATCATGCAAGTACGTTCCCCAACCAAAGTGGAATGAAATTAGAACTAATGACAAAGTGATATTTGGGAAATTCACAAATGTGGAAATTAACATACTTCTAAAATCAATGGGTAAAGGAAAGAAGAATCCATGTAAACTAGAAAATATTTTGGGAAGAATGAAAACAAAAATAAAAGATACCAAAATTTATGGGATGCAGTGAAATTACTTAAAAATTTATAGTTGTAATGTAAAACACCTATATTTAAGATTTCAAATCAGTAATTTAACCTCCTAGAAAAAGATGAGCAAATTAAACCAAAAGATAATAGAATAAAAATGAGTTCAGAAATAAGTGAAACAAAGAGAAAGACAAGAGAAAAATTAAAAGAACCAAAGTTGATTACCTATCTATAAAGAAAAACAAAATCGACAAAGTTTGAGCTAATCTAACCAAGAAAACAGAGAAGCCTCAAAGTACTAAAATTGGGACTAAGAAAAGGCACATTAATACCAACTTTACAGATATGGAGAGGATTATAAAAGAATAATGTGAACAACTATAATACGGTCACAAGTAAAATAACTAGTTGAAATGGACCACTTGCTAGAAAGTCGCAAATGCCCAAAATAGACTCAAGTCTTCAACAGACCATCTGAACAGACCTGTATCAGGTGAAGTGATTGAATTAGTAACGTTAAAACTTTTCACAGAGAAAATCCCAGGCCCAGATGGCTTCACTGGTAAATTCAACCAAATATTTAAAGAAAATTAGCGTCAATTCTTCACAAATTCTTCCAAACCATAAGAGCACATGGAACACTTTCCTAATTCATTCTGAGGCCATTATTGCTCTAATAACATCAAAGACATCACAGAAAATGAAAACTACAGACTAGTATCTTTTATAAAAATAGACACACAAAAAAATAACAAAACACTAGGAAACCGACTCCAACAATTGTTAAAACAGAATATATGCTATGACCCGTGAGATTTATCTCAGGAATGCAAACCTTGTTTAACATCCTAACATCAAATGATGTAATACACCATATTAATTGAAGACAAAAATCACACGATCTGACTAGATGGAGATTAAACATTTAAAAAATCCAGCAGTGCTTAGTGATTAAAAACAACTCAACAAACAGTAATAGAAAGAACTTTCTCACACTCACAAAGGGCATCTAGGAAAGAACTACAATAAGGCTGTCCACTCTTGCTACTTCTATTCAACCTACTGAGGGTTCTAGCCAAAACAATTAGACAAGAAAATGAAATAAAAAGCATCCATCCAGGTTTGAAAGGAAGAAGGAAAACTAGATCTATTTGCAAGTGATATGAAACCCTAAGGAAGCTACTGAAAAAAAAAAAAGTAAGAAAAATCTATTAGATTTTATAGCACTTTAACAGTTTAGGTTTTAATAACAGTTTGATGAGTTCAGCAAGGTTGCAGGGCACAAAATATGCAAAAATCCATTACACTTCTAACAATGAACACTCCAAAAATAAAATAAAACAATTCTATTTAGAAAGCATCAAGGGCCGGCTCGGTGGCTCAGGTGGTTGGAGTGCCTTGCTCCTAATGGTGAGGTCACCGGTGGATTTCCACATGGGCCAGTGAGCTACACCCTCTATTGCTAAGATTGTGAACCATGGCTCTCCTTGGAGCTGGGATGCCATGAGCAGCTGGAGGTCTGCGTGGGCTGCTGTGGGCTGCTGTGTGCTGCCGTGGGCTACCATGCCCTGCCAGGAGTGGCTGACCGCCAGCATGAGTGGCCGTGGGCTGCTGTGTGCTGCTGTGTGCTGTCGTGGACTACAGTGTGCTGCCATGAGCGGGGGGCGGCCAGCATGATTGGTGGGCAGCTTTCGAGAGCTGCCATGAGCCACTGTGCGTGGCTGACCAATGACCAGCAACAGACGGCCTCAGCCGGGGGGAGGCGGGGCGCGCAAGGCTCATCATACCACTAGCATGGGCCACGGAGCTGTGTCCTACACAACTAGACTGAGAAACAATGGCTTGAACCAGAGAGGGGTAGGGGAGAAGTGGAAAAGGGTGGAGGGGAGCATCAAAAAGAATAAAATACTTAGGAGTAAGATTAATAAAAGTAGTACAAAGCTAAAGACAAGAATAAGCTAAAGGAGTTTAGCACCACCAAACCAGCATTACAAGACATATTAAGGGGATTTCCTTAAGAAGAAAAAAGAAAAAAAACATGAATAAAATGGCAATAACTACATTCCTATCAATGATTATTTTAAATGTAAATGGATTAAATTCTCCAATAAAAAGACCCAGAATGGCTGAATGGATAAAAAATGACCCATACATACATATGCTGCCTACAGAGACTCACTTCAGATGTTAAGACAGACATAGACTGGAAGTTAAAATGATGGGGGAAAAAACAGCTCACGCAAATGGAAACAAAGAAAAAAGCTGAGTAGCAATACTTGTATCAGACAAAACAGGTTTTAAAACAAGGGCTGTAAAAGGAGACAAAAAGGCTCAGCAATTCTACCTCTGGGTAATTATCCAAAGAAAGCCAAAGCACTAGTTTGAAAAGACATATGCATCCCTATGTTCATTGCAGGATCATTTACAATAGCCAAGATATGGAAGCAACCTAAGTGTCCACTAACAGACAAATGAATAAAGAAGATGGGGTACATATACACAATGGAATATTACTTGGTCTTAAAAAAATGAAATGTTACCATTTGTGACATGTATGGACCTAGAGGGTATTATGCTGAAATAGGCCAGACAAAGAAAGACAAGTAACTATAGGATTTTACTTATATGTGGAATCTGAAAAAACTAAATGAACAAACAAAACAGAAACTCATAAATACAGAGAACATTTTGATGGCTGCCAGATGGGAGGGAGTTTGAGGGGACAAGTAAAAAGGGGGAAGGGATTCAAATGTGCAAATTGGGGCCAGCCCGATGGCTCAGGCAGTTAGAGCTCCATGCTCCAAACTCCAAAGGCTGCTGGTTCGATTCCCACACAGGCCAAGTGGGCTCTCAACCACAAGGTTGCCAGTTCAATTCCTCGAGTCCCACAAGGGATGGTGGGCAGCGCCCCCTGCAACTAAGATTGAACACGGCACCTTGAACTGAGCTGCCGCTGAGCTCCCGGATGGCTCAGTTGGTTGGAGCACGTCCTCTCAACCATAAGGTTGCCGGTTCAACTCCCGCAAGGGATGGTGGGCTGTGCCCCTGCAACTATCAATGGCAACTGGACCTGGAGCTGACCTGCGCCCTCCACAACTAAGACTGAAAGGACAACAACTTGAAGCTGAATGGCACCCTCCACAACTAAGATTGAAAGGACAACAACTTGACTTGGAAAAAAAGTCCTGGAAGTACGCACTGTTCCCCAATAAAGTCCTGTTCCCCTTCCCCAATAAAATCTTTAAAGAAAAAAAAATCATCATTTAAATAAATAAATAAATAAATAAATAAATAAAATGTGCAAATTGTCAGTTATAAAAACAGTCACAGGGATGTAAAGTACAACATAGGGAATATACATTGTGATTATTATGTATTATGTCAGAGGTGTACTAGATCTATCAGGGTGATCACTTCTTAAGTTATATAAATGTCTAACCACGATATTACATACCTGAAACTAACATAGTATGTCAACTATAATTGAAATTTTTTTTTAATTATTAAAAAGTATGAAACATTTTGAAATCTACAAAACATCGTTGACAGAAATTTAAAATGAACTATATAACTGGAAAAACATCCTGCATTCATAGATCAGAAGACTTAAAATGGCAATACTCTCCAAAGTGAATCCACTGATTCAACACAATCAAAATTCCACTTGGCTTCTTTGAAGAAATTGATGAGTTAATCCTATAATTCACACAGAAATTCAAGGGACTCAGACTAATAAAAACAATGTTGAAAAAGAACAAAGTTGGGAGATTCACACTTCCCAGTTTGAAAAAGCATACTAGCATAACAGACATATAGATCAACAAAATAGAATTGAGAGTCTAGAAATAAACCTTCATGTTTTATGGTCATTTCATTCTAGGCAGGATACCAAGATAATTCAAAGGGGAAAGTACAGTCTTTTCAACAAATGGTACAGGGACAACTTAATATCCACATGTAGAAGAATCAAGCTGGACCCCTTTCCTCACACCATTCATTCAAATGGCTCATAGACATAAATGTGTAAGCGAAAACTTAGAACACAGAGAAGTAAATCTTCATGACCTTAGGTCAGACAATGCCTTCTTCAACATGACAGCAAAAGCATAAGCAACAACAACAAAACATATGCTGGATTTCATCAAAATTAAAATCTTTTGTGCTGCAAATTATACTACAAAAACGTGAAAAGAAAACCCAGAGAATGGGAGAAAATATTTGAAAGTCACATACCGTGTTTCCCCGAAAATAAGACCTAACCGGAAAATAAGCCCTAGCATGATTTTTCAGGATGACATCCCCTGAACATAAGCCCTAATGGGTCTTTTGGAGCAAAAATTAATACGTATAAGACCCGGTGTTATTTTCAGGGAAACACAGTATCTAAGAATTTGTACCCCGAGCAGGTAAAAAGAACCCTTACAACTCATTAATAAAAAGACAGGCTAATTTAAATATAGGCAAGGAATCTAAATCTGAACAGACATTTTCTCCAAAATTACACAAATGCCCAAATATGTACACAAAAAAAGTTAATGTTATAAATCACCAGGGTAATGTAAATCAAAACCATGAGATACCACATGATACACAGGATGGCTATAATAAAAAGAAACTGAAACTCATCTACTGCTGGTGGAAATGTTAAATGGTACATAGCTGCTTTGGACAACAGTCTGGCAATTCAAGAAGTTAACATACTGTTACCATATGACCAAACATGTCCACTAAGTATGTAACCAAGAGAAATGAAAACATATGTCCACCAAACCTTGTGCACAAAGCAGCATTATTCATAATAGCCAAAAAGTAGAAACATTCAAATGTCCATCAACTGATAAACACATAAATAAAATAGGTTCTATCCACAAAATGGAATATTCTTCAGCAATAAAAGGAATAAGATATTGATAAATGCTTCAATGTGTATGATCTTTGAAAGCATTATGCTAAGTGAAAACAGTCACAAAAGACCACGTATTTCATTTATATGAAATGTACAGGATAGGTGGATATACAGAAACAGAAAGTAGGCCTGCAGTTGCCTAAGGTCAACTGGGGGTGAGGGATTAAGAAAACAGGGATGAACTGCTAAAGGGTGTAAGATTTCTTTTGGGGGTGATGTTTTAAAATTGATTGTGGTGATGGTTTCAAAGCTCTGTATACTAAACTATACTAAAAACCACTGAACCGCACACATTAAATGGGTAAGTTAATGTATGGTATGTGAATTACCTCAGTAAAGCTATTATATGAGTGTCATCAGTGTAATCTACCATATTAACAGACTAAAAAACAAAGTGATCATATCAACTGACAGAAAAATTATTTGGCAAAATTCAACATCCATTCATCATGAAAACTTTCTGTGAACTGAAAACAAAACAATTCCCTTAATTTGACAAACTTATATCTATCATTATATTTAATGTCCATGAAAGACTGGATTCTTTCACATTTTAAGATTACAAGTAAAGCAAGGATGTCCCAGGCAGTGCAATAATGCAGAAAAGAGAGCAAAAAGAAACAAAAAGAAACAAACAGCATACATATTGGAAAGACACAAATAAGAAATCTTCCCTACATACAGATGACAGACTGCCTGAATGACATACGCAAAACAATCTATAAAAAGTTCCTAGACCTATTGTGAGTTTTGCATGGTCACAATCAAGATCAATGTATGAAAAAAATCTTAGTTCTTTATGCTAGTAATAGCTAGTATAGCTCCAGGTAGTTCTCACAAAATGAGATACTTAGGTATAAATATGAGATGCATAGTTATATTTTTTACATAGTTATAAGTCTAACACATGTAGGATCTGTATGTTGAAAACAACAAAACACTGATGAGTCAAATCAAAGAACTAAATAAATGGAAATACCATGTCCAAAACTCAATATAATTAGGACATCTATTAGGGAGACCCTAACTGATCTACAGATCAATTAATACAATGCCAATCAAAATCCCAACGGTGTTTCTTATGAGAAACAGATTTCCATTAATTAGAAAATCCGACATTAAAACCACAATGAAATCAAACTCACTAGAATGGCTATATTCACAAAAAAAGAGAGTAACAAGTGTTAGACAGAAAGAGGGAAAACTGGATCCCTCATACATTGCAGATGGGAATACAACACTTTTTTAGGTGCTAGAGATACAGACACAATAGTAAGTAAAAATAAGGCAGGCAAAGTACCTGCTCGCAATGAACTTTTCATCTAGTTACTAAATAATTAACAGAAATGATTTCTGACGGTGACAAATGTTAAGCCAGATAGGGTATTATGATATTGTAGTGAGTAATGGCAAGAGATATACTAGATAAAAGTAATCAGGAATGACCTTTCTGAAATTACAATTGATGTCATTCGAAGGATGAGATGGTTATATCAGTTATACCTATATAGAGTCATCTGTTAAATAAGAACTCAAAAATAGGGGTGGCAGGATGGCTCAGTTGGTTAGAACGCTAGCTCTCAACAAAGTTGCTGGTTCAATCCCCGCATGGGATGGTGGGCTGTGCCCTCTGCAACTAAGATTGAAAACGGCAACTGCACTTGGAGCTGAGCTGCGCCCTCCACAACTAGACTGAAGGACAACAACGTGGAGCTGATGGGCCCTGGAGAAACACACTGTTCCCAAAAAATATATACATATTTCTATTTATATTATTAAACAAAATGGTTTTTCTATATTCGCTGAACATATGCAACTACCAACAAGTGATTCTAACCTACAGATGACCACTATTACCATAAATTGATTTTTTTAATGAAAAGCCAAGAACACTAATTTTAATTAGCCCGTTCAGTCTCATTTGAAAAGTAAATCAACAATTTTCATTAGGTGTGATTTTTTTATTTTAGCATTGAAATAATGAATGTACCCTTACTTTCAGTTACCTCTTTGGGGTCTAATGCACTCAAGATTAAGAACCACAACTCTAAATGAAAATGTTTCTACTCTATCTGAAGGCCTAAAAACTGAATACTGTTTTTAAAGATCTTATTTTAACTCATTTTTCGTATCTTCAAAAGCACAATTTACTCTGCCATTATCTGACTCACTTTCATTACCCCTATAACACCATTTAATCTCCCATTTGTACTTTTCCACTAACTTTTACCTTTCTTCTACATTATACATTTTCAGACTGAACCATCATTTTTCTGTTTTCATCTAGTAACTTTTCCTACTGAATGCGTGATTACAGCACGTTTGATTTAACCAGTTAATCTGTAAGACAATAAATCAGTGAGACTTACCCTGTAAAATTTAAGAAAAAGTGACATACTGACAAACAGTAAAATTTTGTAGTGGGTAAAAGATACCCTTCAAAATTTAGTGTTCTTGTTCTAAATTTTCTATATACCATACAAAAGCAGCAAAACCTATTGTTCGCCAAACATGTAAAATTTTTCTTTCCAAAGATCAAGTCTAATTTGAAAGGAACATAATTAGGAGTAACAAACCATATCAATGCTTACAGTCAAAATATAAACTTTAATAACCTTTCAGTTATTTAGACAAATTAAAAACTATCTCCTGGTCACAAGCACACATTACTGATGGAATCTACTGAAAACCACATTGACTCTCAGCTCCAAGGCCAAATAAAAATATTAATGCATTCAGCAAATATACATTTATATAATATTTAAGTACCAGCACTAAGTTGAACAGAAGATTTTTTAAATAGAAGCATTAAAAATTTCTAAAGCTCACAGTGAGGCATGTCTTCTAGAGTATCTGGTACCTAGTCGGCATTAAATTAAAATTTGCTGAATGAATAAATGGTATGTGAAAAGCACCTACTACAGAACCTGACTCAACTAAATGTTAGTGTCCTAGCTGCTTTCTCCCCACCAGCATATTATTACTCTTTGAAATAATTATCCACCAAATAATGAAGTCAGAATTACTGATTTTTTTCCTCCTTTATCTTACTAAGCTTTCCAAGCTGTTAAAAAAGTTTTATAAGTTATAATCATAATTTTAATTGAAAGAAAACCTACAATTTTTTGACCTAGAAGGAAACTAATCAAGACCTAAAAGTGACCATTTTCACTACCGTGTTTCCCCAAAAATAAAACCTAGCTGGACAATCAGCTCCAATGCGTCTTTTGGAGCAAAAATTAATAAAAGACCCGGTCTTATTTTAAGACCAGGAATATAATATAATATAATATAATATAATATAATATAATATAATATAATATACTGTACTGTACTGTAATGTAATATAATATGATATAATAAATATACTATAATAAAATAAATATAATATACCAGATCATGACAAGGTCATTTAGTTCTAAAACTTGTATATTTACTGTACCAAATATGCTTTCATTCAACAGACACACTGCAGGCGCCAGTTAGAATAGTACAACAAAACACTATTCAAAAGAAATGATTGATTGATACATGAAAAACATTGATGAACTAAAAATACTATGTTGAGCAAAACATGCCAGACCCCCCAAAAAATGCATATTGTACAATTACATTTGTTGGAACCTCTAAAAAAAAAAAAAATCTATACTGACAGCAGATGAGTGGCTCCTGTGGCCACAGAGGAGGACTGCCTGGAATAGGGAGATGATGGGAATGTTTTTATCTGGGCTGTGATGGTCACACAGGTGCAAACCTTCTTTCCCACTACACTCCAGCCGCTTGCATGGACTTGCATGGCCAGCCAACTCAAATCTGCTTCCTCATATACTTCATATTCTCTTGGTCTCTTTTCCATATACCCTTACTACCATCTGCCATACCATGCATGTTTTATTTTTCACTTTGTACACTCTATATTCTCTTAGTACAATGCCTGGCACATAAAATAAGTTATATAAATATTTGCCAAGTTAATAAATAAAATATCTAATACAGTACTTAAATGTTCTTTTGCCTACTCCCCACTAACAACTCATTCTGTTCAAATTCATCCATGAATACCAAATTGAAGACTTCTAGACAGCATAAGTTTATGGTAAAAATGCAATCCCATTTTAGCATTTAACAAAACATTTTAGCTACATTTTTAGTGTTGATACAGTAAATTCAATTAGGCAAAAATCCTCTTAAACTTTTACATTGTTTGATTTATCTAGTCTGAACCACTTTGTGGTCAATTTTGGTATCGTACCTCTACGTTAACCTCACTAAACATTTGTGTAATATTAAATATTATTTATTTTCTTCCCCAGGAAATACAGAATGATTCTTGGAAGGGGACCAGAGATAGGATTGTAACTGCTTATTTTATTCTTAATTTTTTTTCTTACTATTATTGAGAATAAAGGATATAAATAGAAAACACACAAAACACAAATTGCACAATACAGATTCACTACTCGGAAAAACAAAAAAAAATGCAAATTTTTAAAATTGTAAGTTTACACCTTCAAAATTTAGGACATTTTTTTTTACACAACCATACTCAGTGTCACAGACAATAAAGTAAGACAATTCGTTGGCGGGGGGTGGGGGTTTATCACTTTGTGAGGGGTGTAAATGTCTATTATGTTGCTTTGTACACATGAAACTAATAAAAAAAGAAAATTACATTCAAGTAATTTATAAAGAAAGAAAAAGAAATTTCACACATAACTGGTGAGAAATGTAAATTGGCACAGCCTTGCTATGGGAAAACAAGACAAGTAAATATTAAAAGTTTTGGAAAATAACCTTTCATACATTCAACAAATATATGTCAGTTCCTAAATGAAGTTTCAAACACACATTAGTGAACAAGAGTGACCTGACCCCTACTTATGATCTAGTGGTGAAATGAGGGAGGGACAAGATAGAATGTTAGAAATCAAAGGACCTTAACTGTTCTTTTTCTGTGCCAATTGATACCTTCATATCAGAAATAAAGATAAACTTTCTGAAACTGACAATTTTATAAAAGCAAAAATATACATCTTTATCATGTCTTGAGATTTCATCATGTACATTATTTGCCTAAGGCTGGCATATATACAACTAAAAATAAAACCCATTTAATGAAACAATTTTGGATGTAGACTACTATAAAGAATGAATTCTCTAGTTACTTCCAGTTAATTCCAGTAAATTAACCAAAAAGTCTTTGGTATTGAAAATGTTCCTGATATGTGTTAGTGAATTGTTTTTCTGAGAATAGTAAGCATACTGGACATAAATCAGTATTCAATGCCTGAGAATCATTAGTAAAACCATCAAAAATTTTAAAGGGGGCATATCTTCACCAGGATTTGCAGCTCTCCTAGATGTTTACAAATTTTATATAATAAATGTAAGTTTTATTAGTAAGTTTTAGATATGAGTGAGTTGTCTTTGTACCATTTTATTTGCCTTAGTGAATATGAAAAAATAGAGGAGCAATCTAAGGATTTGTGGTACCAAGATTTCAATTTCTAGAGTTTGAGCATACGTTTTTAGGATAAGCATTTTATTTGAAGGCAGATTATTTTTTTATAACAGTACAAGATTATTCAGTAGACCTCACAAACACAAAATATCAGTAACTAGATTTTACAAGGGTGATAGTAAAAGCAACACCTTTCCCTTCAATTTACAACAGTCATTTTCCAAATTCATTACTCTGTGATTCACTTTCCTTACTTTGTTACTGCAGCTACTTAGTACTACTAGTGTGCTTTCCTTATTTGGTATTTACTTGAACGCTTCAAAAGGCACAGTACCCAAGAGATCATACAGATTTACAAGAAGGAAAAAACAGTAAAAGTTATTCATACACATTACATACACAGAGCACATACAATAGTTTCAAACTACTGCACTGACATTTTCAATGCTCTAATTATAAACTAACAAACGATTTTCATTTGTAGGGAAAAACAAGCATAATGTTCACAAAAATTTGCTTGGCTAACAATGATAAAGAGAGCATACACAGTTACAAAAAACGGAATAACCCAAAGAATATTCACTATCTTTCATCCTTAACAAAGACAGGATGAAGATGAGGTAGACTTCCTGCTATGTACTTAACACACCGAAAGTATTAGGACTTCAGCATGCAAAAATATCCAAGTATTAATTGGCCTCCTATAATCAACACAGCAGAATCACTTTTCCCACTCTCCACACTTCCCCCTCCTCACAGTCCAATAAGCCAGCTATTTAATTTCATAAAGTGCAATCCATATGAATGCAGCAGTACCACAAGGTAAAATAAATGAATGAATGAATCACACAACTTGAGAAACTACTAGTTTAGTTACATCCAGTAGTAATAAAGAATCATTACCATAATACTTTCACATACTTTGCAGTTAACCAAACACTTTTGCTTTCATTATCTCAACTCTCATCAGCAACATTATGAAGCAGAAATGATTAAAAAGCTGAGGCTCTTCAATACTAACTGATCTATCCAGGCACACAGCTAATAAATTTATGGAGCCCAAACTAGTCTCTCCAAACCAATATATTATTGTTTATATGATAGGTTCCATGCTATGTATTTCCTTTGAACTTCCTCCAGAATTCTGAAATATTTATTTTGCATAAAGGAAAAGAGATAGGAACCAGCACTGCTAAGAACCTATTGTCAGGTGTTTTATATGACTGTATTTTTTTTCATTCTTTTTAGTAGATGTGTAGTGTATTTTATTTAAAGGAAATGGACACAGGCAGAGAAAAGAAACTTGCTATATATGCTCAATATAACTCAGGTTGTGACTGGTTGACGAGTCCGAGTCCTAAGCCAATGCTCTCCCCATTAGATTTATCCCACTCAACAAAGGAATTAAACACAAATTATGTGTCATGCACCATGCCAAGTGCTTCAGATAGAGCAATGCTAAGATGTATTTATGTTACTCAAAATACTACACACAATACTTAACACAATGTTATCTAAACAAATTTCCTAGTAGGAAAAACATGTCTAGACTGAGAACAAAACTGCACCTTTCTTGTTTACATTTACAAATTTGATACAAAAAGTAGCATGGTGCACTCTATGAAATAAATTGTGGCTAATTCTCAGCAGTTCATCTTTAAGCACTAAGTCCCACTCAAAAAAAAACCCCACAAGAGACTTTTACTCAAGTCAACTCTATGAGGTAAATAATGTTATTTATCCACATTTTTCCATGAGAACACTGAAATTTAGGAAGGATAAGTCACACAGCTAATTAAAAGCAGTACAATGGTCATTCCAATTCAGGCTGGCTAGTACCAGAGATTTTAACAACATGCAAAACTCCAGCACAACATAACTCTCTTTAACAGGAAATAGTTATAATCAGCTCCATTTTGTTCAGCCAAAAATGAACTAAATAGACAATTAGGCAACTCAGGCAACTCAAACTCATTAACTTTTGCTATTAATACAAAAATATTATATACTAAATACTATCAAAGTAGTAATTTGCTCAAATTGCATTCTTAGGAATCAATTCTCTTTTATTTAAAAACATAATTTGGACTTTTTTTTTTTTTGCATTTCAGAATTAACATAAAGCTAGCAACCTAAAATAAATGTGTAACTGTTATGTAGTATTATGAATGACACACACATACATCTTAGCATTGTAAAATAAGCACTTCTAATAATATATAGGTACCAGCTCCTATGAATGATTATGTCGTTAATTTAGACTTTTTTTGGTGTTATTCTCATTTATCCAAACAATGTTAAATTTCATGTCTGCAAATAACAACCTTCAAACTGTGCCTGCCCCTTAACTTACGTAATAAATTCCATCCATTAATGCAAAACTTTTACCTACTGGAATTGGTATATATAACAACTTCTCTGGAAAACAAACTAGAGAGTTTCAAAGTTTATACAGTTCTTAATAAAGAAAAAAAAATGTTGCCAATACAAATACAAAATATTCAATTTGTCTAATGGAGATAAAATAATCTTTCAAAAATTTCACAAATACTGCATACTACACCATCAAACTTGTAATTTTAATTATAAATTGACTGTGGAATCTAAAATTTGCCCCAAAAGCACAAACCTGATTACCACTTGTACTGTTAAAAAATTGTTTTTGGTTAATTATTCCTCATCATGTAAATCTTTCACACTATGGCTAACACATTTCTCCAACTAACTTCTCATGAGGTCCCAGAACTCCATCAAGAATTACAACGAATTACTTTGCCATTCTCCAAATCCAGCATATTCTCCCAGGCTTCATGCATTTGCAATGCTCATTCCATATACTCACCCACCTACGAACTCTAAATCCTCCTTTAAAACACCAGTTCAAATACCACCTCCCTGAAACCAACATATAAACTCCCTCCAACAAGACTGCTGCACTCTAGCATATAGCCACCTCAATAACTAAACTTGAAGAATTATTCAGCACACCTATAATAGTGCATGGCACACAGCAGTATTTACTGAACTGTACAAAGAAATCTGATCAAACATGAAAATCAGTTCTAATTAACCTCTTAAAAAAAATCTAAAAATTTGCAAAACTAAAAACTCTTATTGAAAGGTTTTGATAATTCTACACACAAACTAAGTTCTAAGTTTGCCCTCCTTCATAAGTTTCTGCTAATATAGAGTCCCCATTTCCATTTGATCCTGAAAACCTTACCATGGCCTCTTAATGAATCCCTCCTTTCTCCATCTCTTACAAAACATATTACAAATTACTAGGTCCACCAACATATTTTCAGCAGTTGAAAGACAAGAATTACGTTTTAATCATCTATTTTTTTCCCTGTAGAGTTTACTATTTATGTAGAAAGCACTAAGTAACTGTTTACAAAACTTACCATCAAACCTGAAAAACTTGACCGCATCTCAGAACCTTCAATTCTTTCTGCTTTGAGAACCATTCACCCAGATTTTTGCATGACTTTCTCCTTTTTCAATTTCTGCGCTAATGACCCCTCCAGAGGAGGTCTTCCCTCATCACCCTACTTAAAATAGTCTCCTCCTTCCATCCCTTATCAAGTGGTGTACCCTTATCCCCTTTTCTCATCACAATTACCACTATCTGAAACTGCTTATTTAGTTGTCTACTTGTCTATATTCCGTCTCCACCTCTAAGATGACAGCTCCATGAAGGCAGACTTGTCCTATGGACCATCGTATATACCCAGCACTACAGCAATGTCTAGAAGACAAAAAACACTCAAATTACTAAAGGATTTAGTTGAAAATGTCTAAAATGCTAACAACCAACCAATAGAGCCTAAAAATTTAAATAATTTCTATCCAAATGCTACTAAAAAACAAGTAAATCCTATGAATTTTATATCTTTAGAAAGAAGAAAAAGTCTTGACTTTTTTAAAAACGCAGATTTTAGGTTGGAACTGACCTTAGGGCTCAAGTCCAGTGGTTTTTCAAACTATGCTCCGAAAATACCTTAAGAGCAGTCAGACATCAAATTCCCTGAAGCACTGGACTAAAATTATTTTATACATATACATCTGTTTTAGAACATGTGATTCACAGAGACCAGAAAAGTGCACTATATAGTCATGCATCACTAAACGATGAGAATGCATTGTGAGAAACGCACTATTAGGTGATTATTTTTGTGGGAACATCATAGAGTGCACTTACACAAACCTGGACGGCCCAACCTACAACAAGCCTAGGCTATACGGTATATAGCCTACAGGTCCTAGGCTAAAGCCTGTACAGTACAAAACAACACAAGATTGAATCAAGCATAAGAGAAAATGCAATCAAGAGACGCAATAAAAGAGATGTATGAGGTTACTTACTGCCTGCATAATGTGGCATACTGTTTTACAGCAAACTTTTTTAAAAGTAGAAAAATTACACTCTAAAATAACGATAGAAAGTACAATATAGTAACGTATAAACCACTAACAGCGGTCATTTATTAAGTATCTGTACTGTACACAATTATATGTGCTGTACTTTTATGCTACTGGCAGTGCAGGTTTGCTTACACCAGCATCACCACGTGATGTGGTGAGTTGTACTGGGAAGTTAGGACAGCTACAACGTCACTAAGCAACAGGAATTTTTCAGTTCTATTATAATCTTATGGGACCAACATCACATATGCAGTCCGCTATTGACTGAAACGTCATTTTGCTGCCCATGACTGTATATCAAATTTAAACACTTTGAAGACTGCGATCTCTTCCGCCAGGTTAGTTTTGCTATACCGGGCAGACCTCAAATAAAGTTTGGCCTGACATGTCTATAAATATAGCTACAATTTCTCATAAATGTGCACAGATTATAAAGAGTATAACTCTAAATTTTTTTCTGATCTAAGGCCAGATATGCTTACTCGCATAAAATTATAAAAACTACACTTCTAAAAGCACTATCTTGTGCACTATTAAATCAAGGTAAAGTACAAGGTATATCTATTCAGCACATAATCTTCTTACAAAGTAACTGTTCAATAAGTAAATTTACAAAATATGGCATCAGTGTGATATATTAACTACTCTCATAACACAATATTAAATTTTTGCTGTTTCTTGATAAATACATTTATAATTTTTAACAATATGAGCAGCTGTTGTATTTTGCCAGAAAGTCAAGCCTTAAACAAAAATTTCCTTCTACGTCTTTCACACTCCTATATTATTTTAATTAAAATTATCCTAGATCTGCAAGATGACCAATTAAAAACAAAACAAACTTTCCACTTACACCTACTTCATATGATGAATCAGGATTTTCCCTATAGAGTAGCATTAAGTGAGAATGGTATTAGATGCTGAGTCCAGTCTAAGAATAAAAAGGCCTTCACAATTCCCAATTACTAATTTTCATACTAATCAACAGTTTGATTGTTCTATCTTAATGTCAACGTTAAAATTTAATCTTATTCAAAAAGTTAACATCAAAATCACAACCATATAAAATTGAGATGATGTATACCAAAAAGTGCTTCACAAGCTGTAAAGCATTTTTTAAATATTAAGTAGTAAAATTAAGCCAAAAGGCATCAGGTACTTTGGCATGGTAAACTTACTGAATATTATTTCACCAACCTATGAAAGACTTTTACAAACAGAATATCAAATACAAAATTTCTATGAAGTATAATTTACAATGTAAAAAGTAACACAAAAACACATTCCTGCCAGATAGGACACAAAACCAAATGTTCCTCTCCAAACACATTGCATTACATAATCAGTCATTATATTTTGTCCAGGTGCTGACACAAAATGCAGTTATGTTTCAACATCCAAATATATGAATGGAAAAATGGTATGTCAATTTTTTTTTTTTTTAAAGCAAGCCTATTCATTGTTACCTAAATTGCCAGGACACATTCATTTTCTCTTATTTTATCATTCCTTGGGAAAGTACAAATTTACTAAGTGTGCATTCTCATTTACTTTCACATAAGGAAAGACATTTCAATTCAGTAAAGGCAGAGAAAGGATTGGAGTCCTCAGTACTGGATCAAATTATCTTAAAAAATATATACCATGTCTATATCTTTAGTAGTTTTTAGTCATTCAAGTCTGGAAAATATATAGGCAAATGAACGACAAGAAAAGATTTCTAAAATCTTAAGTCAAATGTTAGCATCTCCACTACATCAACTCTGGGAATCATTTACTCTGTTTTGATGGCTACATCTCAAAAACCTGATACAAAACAGGGGCACAATATTTTATTCAAACCCTTAAAAGCCGGGTGTTTCTCAGAATTGGGATTTTTCATATTTTAGAAAGGCAAAATAGTGTTTATACATATGACCTAACATGGCTAAGCAATGGTAAAAATATAGGCCTGTGTAACTATAAATACAAAATATCTCCTTCAACCAATGACCTTAGTGACCTTAGCCATACAAAATACAGCAAGAAATATAGACCTAAACACTATGCCAGAAGCATTTTACTACTAACATCTTTCCAGTAGTCCTGTACTCTCTCTCTCTACATTCATTTCTCAAAGAAGCTGGCTATCTAGTTTCCCCTAGGTAATTAAGAAACAAAACTGTAAGAAAGGATTCAAGGAAGTGAAGGAATACAGGATGCCCTTCTCCCCATTCCCTTTTCCAATCTGTCATTCCTGATCTGTGGATTGGAAAACAGCACTCTGACAGCATTGTCAAATGACAATCTGGCACCAGTTCACTTTACTGCACATTTACTGATAACCTACTAAGTACTATGCACTACAGAAGGTATTAAAAATGTAAATCTAAATAAGACAAAGCCCTACCTCTTAGGTGCTTAGAGTCTAGTGGAGGTTATGGTGGGTGGTAGGGTAGGACAGCAAATTACAAGTGTGACATATTAAGAGAAGTTTGACGAATAAAAGCAGTATAAAAGCAGTATAAAAGCAGTATAGCAGGAGGATGTTGGGAGTCAGGAAAGGTTTCATTAAGAAAGTGACACCAGAGTAGTTTTGAGGAACAAAAAGTCTGTCAAACAACAGAGAAGTGATAGTAAAAATAAGCCCATCACATACACACAGAAAAACACACATGAAATCAAAAAAAAGAAAAACTTTCACAGTAAGTGGCAAATATGTCCAAAATATCTATCTATATTTAAACAGATTCAAAGTATATACAACTTATTAAATTGTGTCCAGAAAAGGGAAATTTTAGGTTTTTTCCTCCTAGATAATTCATTTTGCATTTCCATATTATATAAACTAGGAGATCTGACCAAGAAATAAACATTGTGAACCATTTCATTAGTTCATAATGCAGCATATACACAAGTGATATACAAAGAGATTTTCACCTTATTTCAGAGTACAAGCCAGCAGAAAAACATATTAGGAATTTTTTTCCAGGTCATCCTAATAGTACAAAGTAAATAACTGAACAAGCCATATCAGCATGACTTGTTATAAGAGTTTGAAGAGTGTATTAAAAAAATGAAGCCTAACAGAAAAACTAAAATAACAAGAGAAAATATATAAAGTATTCAAATTGAAGTAGGAGGAAAGGGTCAATGAACAAAACCAAGGTAAAAAATATAAAATAATTTTAAAACCCTTATGTCCATTCTATTTCTTTTCAAAGACACTTTCCACAACAGACATCAATTTCAGTATACAGCTGTTCTTAAAATATCTAGTGAAGACCAAAAGGAAATTCAATTCCTTTAAGTATCACAAGTAGAAATCATCCTTAGTAAGAACAGTCACCTGTATCATCATCCAGAGTGACTCCTCTCATAGCACTAGGTTCCTTGGTATCAATACTGTATGTAATTCTATTCAAACATTACAGTGCAACTCAGATTAACTCTGCCTGTAAAACTGCCCTACCAGGTACCTTGGTTTCTTTTGCTTCTTTGTGTTACAAAAGCCACTCGAGGTCTAGGTAACAAATAAAATCTTAGTAGTATCTTCTAACTAAGACTATCACTATTGCATAAGTTGTCCTCAAATGGCTATTCAAGCAAGCACATGGAAAAGTTTGCTTTTACATAATTCTAATAGAATGAACATTCTACAGTTAAAATAATTAAGACAAAAAATAGTTTAACATTGCTTTTAAAGAGCAAAAAAATAGCTAACTTATTTTTATTAGTCTATTAATGTCTACTCTTTCATACATAGACATGAAGCATACCTTTTATTATCAGAAAATCTTATGAAGCAAATTTGTCACCAAGGAGGGTAAAACTGTAATTCCCACAGGTTGTGAAAAATTCTGTAAGGCTCTTTAAAAAGTACTTTTAATACCAATATCTATGAAGAGAGAAAAAACAAAACTGTGTTCAAGGAACTTCTAATGAAATCTACTCATAAATTTAAAGTATTTATTTACTTTGAAACAAGGTTATAACTGTAAAGTATCTCAAAAATCGAAAAGTAAATTAAACATCCAAAGTTACTAAGTAAAAACATAGGTAATTAGTTCTCTTGGGGAGGCATATTCTGAGTTTAATCAAGGTCAAGTACTTTTAAAAAAAAAAAGGGATGTAAGTCACTTATACATTTTGCCCTCATTTTCCCACCATATAAATTCACTTTAAAAGTATTACAGAAACTGAAAAATTTTCAAAGTTGTATTTGTTTGGTTAAACATACAGGCATTTTTCATTCCCCAAGAGTATCAGATTAGGTTACAGATATCTCAACCCAGTATACTTAGAATAAAAGGGTTCTGCCAACAAATGATGCTTACATGAATATATTTTTATTGCTGCAGCAGCATCAATTAGGATGCAAAAATGTGAAAGTTTCTCAGTTCCTGTCTAAAATACAAAGTATTCACAGAAGTCACTGCAATTCAAGCCCCCAGAAAAGGATGAGAGAAAAGTTAACTTTTTAAAATTAAATGAGGATCTTACAAAGAAGTGGAGCAGTTTTGCCTTTTTAGGTGCATTTTGTATTTTTCCTTTGGATTTAATTTTACAAAATTACAAACTGTTGAGTTCAAGATACAAAGCTTACTAAAGATCTTGATCCATTAAGAAGTATTTCAATGAGAAGAGATCAGAATGCAGACATCTAACCATTTGAATGTAGTAGGCATTTAACCATTTCAGCTCACGGTGATTCTTAATCATCCCTTTACATCTAGGATAAGGTCATCTACCATAATTGCCAAAGAGGTGTGTTCGTTGACGTTTGGGAAAAAATACTGTCAACTATAACAAGTATTACCTAACAATTCAACATAAACCTGGTATGTAAATACGTAAATACTTTCAAATCAAAAGGTGCCCTTATTCCAGAGGTCTAGAAATCCCTAATATCAAGCACGACAGGAAATGTCTTCAACTTTGAACAAAATTCAAGTATGGCCTCTCTACAGATTTTGTTAACTCAGTGCCTTCTACCATTTCGCAAATCATCTAAGAGTTGGTATCAGTGTATACTCAATGTTCTTATACTTATTAGAAACCATCCCGAAGATTAAGAAAGGAGTAGGATTCTTAGGCCAAGAGATTTATGAAAATGAAACAAAACTGTTGCATTCGGTCTTCTGAAAAGTGAAGGCATCTCCTAGGATTCAAAGGAAGTTGATGTTTGGGTTCCTTCCGAGAGGGTGGTACCCGCACGTAGGACTTTTATGGTGGTAATACCGTACTCACAGGGCCTGGAATAAATGCAAATTCTAAAACCTTGGAAATGCTTTTATTAGAAACAAACAAACAAACAAAAAAACTACAACTCGCATTCAAAAAGGTTCAGTCACCAAGAGTTACAGGTTTTCTCTACTCGACGGACACAGAGCCTCAACTAAGAACTAGGAGAGCCTCTTTTAAGACTACTCGTTTCTTCCGTAAAACTTTTAAGTTAGACTCAAGACAGCAAAAGGTGGAGAGGCCCCGGCGGAAGTAGAAACCTAGGGCTAGCAACTTCACAGACAGAAGCGTCTCGGGTTCCTCCGCTGCCCAGCACTATCCGGACTGTCGCTACCACTACGGAAGCTTCACCCTCCGGGTGCGGTAGCAGAGGAAGCATCACAGTTGCACTCCTTCCACCATCCGAAGCCTTCGGTATCCCAGGGCCTGGAGGCGCCTGAGGCCCGTTAGCCAGTCCAGTGTTCCCCATCTTTTATACAAACACACATACACACAAGTTGCAAGTGATGTTTGTGTACTGAGAGAATGTGAACAGCCAGGGACCGCGGCAGCTGATGGGAAGGCGGCAGTGCCGTCTAAAGCGGGCCCGGGCTCCTTGGCCACCGCCGCTGCCGCCTTCTCTTCTTCCCCAGGAAGCGGCGCGGCGGAGGCTCCTCCGTGCTGGCGGGAGCCCGTGGGAGCGGAGTCTGGGGGAAGCCCCAGCGCCGGCCGAAGGGACCGGGCCTAGGATCCAGAGCTGCCGCTGCAGCGACCCGAGTACAGCGACGCTTTACGTCCGGTCCACCACCCTCCTCATACACACCCCCTCCCTCCCTCCACCGCCGCCACCCCCCCCTCCCCGCCCGCTCCACTCTCCCTCTCTCGATTGGAGCTGAGACAAAAGCAACGGGAAGCGGCGGGCCGGGACGCTGCCCGCAGACCCCAGGCGCGACCGGACCGGCCCCGAGGCATTCCCCTGCCTTGCGGGGGCCCCGAATCCGCCGCCCCCGCCGCGCGCCCCGCCGCCAGACTTCCGAAAATTTGCCAAAAACTCACCGCATGAATTTTCTTGTCCCGCGGATCCAAGATGGCGACGTATCCACCGCAGAGGCTGCTGGGAGCAAGACCTTTACCCTCTGACCCCCGCCGTGACCCCCGTCGTTCCGGCTTCCCTCAAGGCGGCGGCGGAAGGTGGGAGCGGCGACTGCCTACGGGATAGGGTTGGGGGTGGGTAGACCGCTTCCCGCGCGTTAGACTGTAGGTGGGGAGAGGTGATTCACTCCATCACCTCCCCCTCTGCGGCCTCCACCTTGTCTCGCACCAACTCACCCGGAGGCTTCTAGCTTCTCCGTGGCCGTTATAACGAGCGGGGCCTCTGCGGCCTCTACAGTTCCCCAGAGGCTGGGTTGCTTCACACTGGGCACGGGCACTGGGTGCGAGGTGGGCCGCAGGGTCCAGGGGCGGGGACTGGTGAGGTGGCATAGGTCCGCCCTCCCTGGGGATGCCGAGCGTGTTTGTGTTTGTGTTCGTGTCCGACACCCCGCCCCCTCCCCCCCCACGTCAGCCTGGAACGGGGGCCTTGCTCCCTCCCAGCACGTGAAGCAAGTTGATCGCTCTCCCCCTTTCCTCCCTCAGCCCCCGCAACCTCCGGTGCTCGTGCGTGCACTTCCAGGGACCGGCAGCACGTCACCTTCAGCTGAGAAGTGAGTCCCCCCTGCTGCAACCACTGGTAGTTTCTGTTCACCACCCTCCTTTTTTCTTTTTAACTTGGTGAGAGGGAGCATATTGGGGAGCAGGTTTTTAAAGCACTTCTGGGTGAGCTTGCGCCAGCAGTTAGATTTGTAGCCCTTGAACTCGCCCCCACTCCCCGATCCCCACGTAGGCTTGAGTGACCGGCCGGGCTGTCTGCAAGACCGTTTGAAATTACGGTGCTTTTGGTGGACACTTCAGGAGAATGAAAAGTCTCTGCTTTCCAGAAAAGTAATTGTCTCTCAAAGTGAAATTAAATTTCTTTCTTTGAAATAATAAAGCTTTCTTTATTCTTTTGTATATGAATAAACTCTTCCCTTTTTGTTACTACTCGGCATTTTTGGACTTAAAAAGAAAAAGAGCCTCTGCATGTCTGTTTTGGGATTGTGTAGTTTCATAAAGTAAAAACTGTTTCTATTTTGGGTGATAGAATTTGTTAATGTAAGGTACAATTCATTTGGAGTAAATAAAATGTCTGCTTCCTTTGTTTGTTCCTTTTGTAAAATCCCCTTTTCCTC
Organism: Rhinolophus sinicus; assembly: GCF_057876585.1. Lineage (NCBI taxonomy): Eukaryota > Metazoa > Chordata > Mammalia > Chiroptera > Rhinolophidae > Rhinolophus > Rhinolophus sinicus. The sequence goes on along the minus strand of NC_142501.1, from coordinate 68,084,793 downwards.
CCCCAAAACTCACTGTAATGCAATTGAAAATTTTATTGAAGGTCAAAGGGCATCTGTCAGTCATAAATAGGAAGAAAAATAAGCATACTATAAAATAAAAGGTGACTCATGTTTACAGTATACAAGGTACTTTGAATTTGTAGTTTCTGTGTAAATTTGTTTCAACTCCAAACGGTGCTGATGTAGCCAACAGAAAATGTTTGCCTGGTTATTCATTTCATTAAGCATTCTGCTTCACTGTGTTTTTTACTTCAGGAAAATTCAAGGGGGACTAACACTTCTTATATTCTTCCCTCCCTTTTTCCTCCCTTTCCCCCAGTAGTTCCTTCCTGCGTCTTAAGCTTTCTCTTCTATGTAAGATGGTGTGTGAAAAGACTGACTGCACCTCTATGTCATACATATAGGTATTTGCACACCTATATGTACATATATCTGTGTAGTACTGAGCATTTTAATCTGTTAATAACTTGAAAGTATAACTATTAATATTTGGAATCATAAGATGGAATAACAAAAATGGGATATGTGGATATGTATATAGTAACATCAAGTATCACTTACCATTTATTAGTTTGACTCACATAGAGGACTTTGTTAAGACCAAAAGATGTACCTTATTCTTAACATCCCTATATTTACTCAAAAAAGCACAAGTTTTAAATAACATAAACATTGGTAAAATTGAAGAAATCACTTCTAGAAGGGGACAGGTCTAATTGGAGGTTTTGTTACCTTGGACATCTTCCTGAAAGAAATAAGACAGCAAACATTTCCACAGTAAATGTGTAGGGTAGGAGCATTAGGAAAAAATACACTGATACTGTTGCTTTCTTGAGAACACTGTTTAGGATAAATTTACTTTAAGTCTTGTTGGAGAACAAGTTTTAAATTGTTTTGTTACTGGTGTCCAATCTGTTAAAATTTTGTAAAGCTTGTTTAATACCTACCTTAGAGGTTGCTTTTAGGTACTCAATGAGTTAACATTTGTTATGAGCTTATAGTAAGCACTCTGATACATTTTTTTAAATTGTCCTATTGCATGAAAAAGTCCATTTTTATTGCTAACATTGATCAAGTTTGCCCATTTGGTAGATAGGTTTTTTTTTTAATTATTATTCACTTTGATGGATAAAACAGTCCATACCCTGTATGTGTTTTGTGTTTGTTTGAAATGTGTGTAAGGTAAATTCCTTATGCATCTCATAGAAAAATTACTGATTTAAATTGAGAGAAAAAGTCCTTATTAGGGGAAAAATGAGTTTATAAATAACTAGTTATAAGAAAGGAGGGCCTTACATTTTTTAAAAGTTGTAGACAATACTGAAAATCTTACCATGGTAAGGGATGAAAAGGACAGATATCTCAAATTTAACAGGTACTGAACTAGAACATTTGGATCCAAACTCGTCCCATAAACAGTACCAACAGTTTGCTCACTTGCTGAGGCATAAAACTAGGAATCTTCTGTGATTCCTCACATTCTGGGTCCAATCCCTCATCCAGTACCATCAGCTCTTCCTTGTGTTTTCTGAACTCTGCCACTTCTCATCACCTGTGATGCCACCACCCTGTCCAAGATACATTATCTCTTGCACAGCAACATCCACTATCGCTCTGCTTCCACTTTTCCCTGTGCCCCTTCAGACCATTCTCTACATACCAGCCAGAGCCATCATTTTTAAAAGTTCATAAGGCTACGCCACCCCCTTGTTTAAAACCCTCCAATAGCATCCCTTAGAATAATATCGTTTTCTTACCACGGCCTTTAAAACTGCATAATCTGCCTCCTGCCTACCTCTTCAACTTCATTTTATTCTTACCCAGCCTGCCTTTTTGTTTCTGACTTGTACCAAGCTTTTCCCAGTCTGTAGCACAGACTTATTAGTTGTCTCCTAAAATTTCTGGTTTTTTCATAGTAATAGACGGGGGCACATGGCTGTCCAGAATAAAGACTATATTTTCCAGCCTCCATATATCCCTGTGGTAGTTCCGGCCAGTGGGATATCCATGTGGCACGTCCAGAACCATCCTTAAAAGATAGCTGTTGGACACCTTCAGTCTTTTGCTTCTTTTTCCTTTTGTATCCTACACCCTGGAAGAGTTGCCAGTTTGGGCCATGGGCAAGTTCTCCCATACTAGGGTGGAAACCTGGGGCTTGAGACCTTTGTGGAGTACCGTACCAGTCCTGCATTCCTTACATTCAGATTTTGATGTAAGGAAAAAGTGAACTATCTTATTAAAGCTACTAATTAGGGTCTCTTGTTCTCAATTGAACTTAATGATGCTCCATTTCAGGGCCTTTGCACTTGCTTTTTTTTTTCTGTGAGATATGCTTTCTCTATGACTATATAATGTGTTTCCCTGAAAATAAGACCTAACCGGAAAATAAGCCCTAGCATGATTTTTCAGTATGACATCCCCTGAACACAAGCCCTAATGCATCTTTTGGAGCAAAAGTTAATACATATAAGACCCGGTCTTATTTTCAGGGAAACACGGTATGACTAACGTTCTCATCTTTCAGATCTTAATTCAGTCAGATATCATCTCTAACATGCCTTCCTTGGCCACCCTATCTAAAGTAGCTCCTTTTTGCATTTATTCTCTCTCACATGACCCTCTATTTTCTTAATAGCATTTGTAATTTGTCATTTTTATTTATTATGTTTCCCTTCACCCTACTAAAAACTGTAAGTTCCATGAGAGTAGGGACTAAGTTTGTTTTGTTCACTGCTTTATCCACACACGGTACACATTAGAATAGTAGTTACATGTCCGAGACTGAATAAATGAACCACTGAACTAATGAAATAGATCCTTACCCAAGATTAGTTAGACTTTTTAAGTAAATGTCTTGAAAGTTTTCCTTCAACGCATAATGTATAAAATCCAAGTTAGGAAGCAGCTAGGAAAAATAGTGCTAAACTAATGGAATAAATATGCTTAGCTTCCAGCTTTTGATAATGAAGATATGTACCTTTTTCTGGGAAACTTACAAGGTTATTACAGAAAAAAAGATAAAGTAATTGGTGAGACAGAATGGCAAATCAAAAAGAGTGCTGCAATATAATATCTAGGGCAGAAACTCCCAGTAAATAGTAGTCTGATTTATTATACTGGACCTCAGATTTATCATCTAAAATATATGTAAGAATCTTAAGCTTTGAATGGTAATATTATAAAAGTTTAATAGTAAGCCTGACTTAGGAGCGACATAACGTGTTACACATTAATTTGGTCTTCAGGTGTTATTTTAACAAGTGATTATGTCTTGATAATACTGGCAAGGGTTCAGAGAAACAACTTATACTACTGAGTATAAATTAGCACGTTTCTAAGGTACGATTTGGCAATATACCGGGGGTGCCAAAAAATACATGTACACATGACTTGTATTCATCTTTTTGTTATCAGTATATATTGAGTATTAAAATTTTAATTGTTTTTTCCTTTCTTAAAATGTGTATCCATTTTTTTTTGGCACCCTCTGTATATATATCAAAAACCTTGAGCATGAGCATTTGACAGGGCAATTCCTCTTCTAGAAATATGTCATAAAAATATGTATAACAATTTTATTGCAAGAGTGTTCATTACTGCATTGTTTACTAGAATACTGGTTAAATAAGCTACATCCATACAATAGAACAGTATTTAGCCTTTAAAAATGACGTGGAGAAAATTTTATCAATATGCTATATTAAGTGTGATGGAAGTTTTAAAATATAATTCCAATTTTGTAAAAATTTACAAGTTTGCAAAGGACCAACAGGATATATACAAGGTATTAATTCAACCTTGTAGAAGTAACTGTTACAATTATTTTTATTTCATTATTTCCATATCAGTTTTTTAATTTTCATAGAATAAAAAAATTTAATACTAATAAAAAGGCTACCTTTATCTTTAAAGAAACAAGCTAATAATTTTGGGAAATAGTATCACATACTTAGTTGCCAAGCCTGATATCTTTCATCCTTTCTTTTTCCCTATACCCCACAACTAATTATTAATTCTTGTATATTTTACTTTTTAAATGTGTCTAGGAGCCACCCTTCATCTGGTCTTTCTTCATGAAGTTTTACCTCTTTCCAGTCTTCCAAACTACCACCCGATTCTATAGTGCATATTTTAGGAGACTCCCCTGCATAAAACCTTTATAATGATGCCTCATCACCTACAGGATAAAAGTGCAAGCTCCTATTCATGCAACAGAAAGACCTTGACAGAACACTTTTCTACATTCGCAGCCTCAGGTACTAGTTGTGGTTTTATCCCAATACTTTATGCTACTTCATATTTCATGCTCTTGTAGTTTTCTTCACTCTGCCTTAAGTGACCTCCTGCTCCCCCCAAAAATGTCTTAACTTTTTAGGTTTTTATGCTGGTTTTAAAAAATATGTCCACAAATTCTTTGATGCTTTGTTCTTTAAGAGGTGGAACTTTGTTCACCTCCCTTTGAGTGTGTGTTGGATTTTGTGACTTTTTGCTAATAAATAGAATAAAGTAGAAGTGACTGTGACTCTGAGACCAGGTTATAAAAGACGTTGGGACTTCCTCATGCATACTCTTGAATCACTCTGAGAAGCCAGCTATCATGTCATTGGACATTCAGGCAGCCCATAGATAAGCCTATGTGCCAAGGAAATGAAATCTAACAGCCAGTAAGGAACCGAAATGTGCCAACAACCACACGAGTGAGCTTAGAAGCAAGTCCTTTTGCCCCCTTGAGATGACTCCAACCCTCGCCAACAGCTTAACTATAGCCTTATAAGAGACCCTGAGCCAGAACCAGGTACCTAAGCCACGTACCTTAATCTGAGAGAATAAAAACGTTTTAAGATGCTACGGTTTGGGTTAAGTTGTTATATAGCAATAGATAACTAATGTATCTTCCTTCAGGACTCATCTTTTGTGAAATTTTTCTGAACCCACTTTTTTCCTTCACTTAACCTTGCTATAGAATTGGGTTTTGCCCTGCTCCACAATGAGCTGCTTAAGGACAAGGACTACGTCTCATTTTCCCCTAAGTGTTTTATTCATCAACAAGTGTTTTTAGCACGTACATACCTAGCACTACACTAAACAGAGTCAGTAGCAACATGATTTGATTAGAGAAAAATATAGTTAGGAAATAGTAATAGCAGCAACGGATACGCAAACATTTAAGACTCACTACAGGCGAGGCACTATTATAAGCATTGTATCTATATTAACTCATGAAATCCTTGCATCTACTTCATGTATTAGGAATTGCTAAAAATCTGTGGTACAGACTATAAGTTCTTTGCTCGATCAGAAAAGGAAGTGAGAGAGAACTGGTGTGTCAGGGATAACTTCACCAAGAGGCTGTTTAAGGTCCATTTTGAATGACAGTATAGATAGATGTGGATGAAAGGAAAGGGGACATTTTCAGTGAGGGGAATAACATGAGCAAAATCATAAAGTACCACAAACTGGGTGGCTTAAACAAATTTATTTCCTCACAGCTCTGGAGGCTAGCAGTCCAAGACAGAGTTGGTTTCTTCCAAGGGTCTCTGTCCTTGGCTTGTAGATGGCTGTTTCATTTCACATGGTGTTTTCTCTATATGTGAGTCTCCAAATTTCCTCTTTGTATAAGAACACTAGTCATATTGTGTTAGGGCATACCCATATGACCTCATTTAACCTTAGTTCCCTTTTTAAAGGTCCTGTCTCCAAATACAGTCACATTCTAAGGCACTGGGGATTAGAACCTCATAAATTTCGGAGGGATACAATTCAGCCAACTTGGAAGCGGAAATGAATAGTGACAGAACTAGCCTAAGATAAACAGGGGGCTAGTGGAATTTAGGTAGAATAAGGTGGTAGGATTTTGGAGAGTTTTAAATGCCAGGCAGAAGAGTTTAAATGGATGGGTTTTGATAAGTCACTGCTAATCAATCAATTACAAGGTTTAGTCAGCACACAAAAAGGAAAAATAAGTTAAATAGAATCGATTACATGTTTTTTCATATCCGCTTTTATCACCTGGCCTTGCTGCTCTCCTCTTTCCAAGATAAATTATGAGGCATCTCCAAATTAATGTGATGTAAGTTTTTACCCATTCAAATCAATTTTGTACAAGAAAAGAAAAATTTTGTCCCCACTTCATGCAAAAGACTCAATACTTTTTATTCTGCTTTCTCAACTTTATTGAATGTTTAAATACATGATTAAGCTGTTTTCTTAATGAAAAGACCAACTATTTTATCTTATGTATGAATTATAAGGTATCTTCCACTTAAAAAAGTAACATTATTCCCCCAAAAGTTACCAGATTCAATGAATGTATAATAGTAAATCAATTTAAAACTCACATGTAACCAGCCAATGCATTTTTGCTGGCAATGAAAAATTAAAATCTTTTTAAAAGGGAAAGGGATTAAATACTGAATTGATAGAAGGAATGAAAATAGTTTATACATACCAATAGGTTGATGAAAGAATTATCTAAAAAAAATAATTATCTGTGCTTCTTAACTAGTAATGGCTTCAGTGATAGCCATTCAAAAGCTGAATGTTAATGTTTTTTTTAACTGAGGAACTTAACGTGAAAATACAGTCAGTATTAAAGACAATGAAGATTATGAAGACAAACTATGAAGTACGTAGATCCCAAGAAAACCTTGGGCATGAGAGAATCTAAAAACTCCCTACCTCAAACTGATTCTATGCTATTCAATAGTTCTTGTACTCAGGGACTGTTTTTATGTTTAACCTAAAATTTTTACATTGCTTTTTATTTTGTTTTTACATGTTATTTTTATTTATTCCTTGAAACTGCCCACATTGCAGATTGTTCATGGATGAAATATGGAGCTGAGCAGATTTTTTTCCCCTACAAAACTATGGTATAAACTTACTCAATTTTCCATCTGATTGCTAATAAACCTTAGCGTACACAGTTTGTGAAATGAACCCCTTAAGGACTGAATTGTAGAGCATGCTGCAAGTTAATAGGAAATAGCTAAAAATTAGCATATAAACCTATATCCGATCAACAGTACTGAATGCTGGCAAACATTATCGTCACACAAGAAAAATATTTTAGAGAGATACAGTTCAGTCCTGCAAGAGTTAATATAAACCTTAATTATTATTGTTTCTAACCATACTTCACATTACAGTGCTAGAAAGCAGTCAAAGGTCTAGCACAAAAAATTACATTTATTCAGTACACATCAGAAATAACACCTTTTAAAATGCAAAGTAAGTAACTTGGTTAGTAATTAAAAAGCATTTTTTTCAAAAAGGTACCCTGTGTCAATTTTCTGGTTAAACATGAATAGTTAACTTTAGTTCTCAAAAATTGCATTAGAAATTTTCTGTGAGGACACTTGATTGCAATTTCATTGAAACAAAACAGTTATGATCAGAAGTCTGTGCAGGAAGAGTGACAAATATTCCAATAATTAATACACCAAGATGCCTTAAGTTGCCAAGACTTAAGTCAGAAACAGGTTATATATACTAGTGTTCAATTCTGAAATCTTTCAAAATATAAAGGGAATAAAGTCTTTAGCTCTCCTTCCCAGATTGTGACATTCAATAGAACTAATAAAAACTGTTTTGGGATCATAGGTTCAGCTTCTATGCATTATTTTTAGAAATTGCATAGAATCAAGAGTGTACTGAAAAAAAAAAAAAAGAAAAACCAGAACATACTGTACTTTAAATGAAGCATTCACCATTCTAAAACGAGAGACATTGTGATGGTAAATGACCAGCATCCTTAATAATACCATCATTTTTGGAAGGAGGACATGTTCCATTACATACATTCTTAAGATCACTTTTTAAGATCTTCCATACAGATGGAGGTTACTGATTACTTATAAAAGCATTTTGTAATGCTGGAGAAACTTTATTAAGCTTCTCTTCCATGTTTTGTGAAATCTCATTATGATGACTATAGTAACACTATACAAACACATAACCAAAATATTTTTCTCAGGGCCGGCCCGGTGGCTCAAGCGGTTGGAGTTCTGTGTGCCTAACTCCGAAGGCTGCCAGTTCGATTCCCACATGGGCCAGTGGGCTCTCAACCACAAGGCTGCCAGTTCAACTCCTCGAGTCCCCCAAGGGATGGTGGGCTGCGCCCCCTGCAACTAAGATTGAACACGGCACCTTGAGCTGAGCTGCCTCCCGGCTGGCTTGGTTGAAGCACAGGTTCTCAACCACAAGGTTGCCAATTCGATTTCTCGACTCCCACAAGGGATGGTGGGCTGTGTCCCCTGCAACTAGCAATGGCAACTGGACCTGGAGCTGAGCTGCACCCTCCACAACTAAGACTGAAAGGACAACAACTTGACTTGGAAAAAATCCTGGAAGTACACACTGTTCCCCAATAAAGTCCTGTTCCCCTTCCCCAATAAAATCTTTAAAAAAAATAAAAATTAAATAAATAATATATTTTTCTCTTCAACCTGTCACCTACCTATACATTTCATGCAGTATTTGATGCTCAAAAATCCCAAAATGACAATGAAAATAAAAGAAATTGGACAGTCCCTTACTTAGCGTTTGTTGATAAGGCTTTCCATAATTGGGAGTTTCCAAAACTTTGTGTTATTTTCATGGCACTCTTGCTGACTTTTGTAAATATTCTATATCTTTTTTTAATTGTTTTCCAGATATATTAAAAACATGAGGGTATATTTTTAATATAACCAGTTTTGAGAATAAATGCTTTCTCATCTTAGTACAATGTTCAGTTCTGACTTGGTATCCATTGATCATTCATTATTCAAATGTCATTAAATCTCAGTTAAGTGCTATTCATTGTGTTTTACTGTCATTTAGTTCCCAAGAAAACTATGTGTTGTGGGTATAGTAATATAATTTCCCCCATTTTCATGTATGCCACAAGTATGTAGCCGATCTCCAATTTAAACTTGTGAACCATATTTTGCCCTTTAAGTATTTTTGTTTTTACATTGAATTTCTGTTTATTACTAATCTCCTTTGGAATTGATCACAGCAATATTAAAGCCACTTAATATTCTAAATCGAACTTTAAAGATGTTATTACTCTCCAATGCTTTCATGGGTCACTATGAGCTATAATAATAGATAGCCTAAAAGGAAAAGCCAAATAAATGAGGTAACCAATGGGAAGAATAAAATAACCTTGGAAATTATAAAGTGGCTGCAACAAACCAATCTGCACAAACAAACCTCAAACAACAATAATTAGAGATAAAATAGGAGGTCAATATTGGCCTAATAATTATAGCTACCACTTAATTTGGCATCCACTAGATTGCAAGCACCATAATTACATGATTTCACTCAATCTGCATAACATGAGATAGGTGGTATTTGCATTTTAGAAATGAGGAAAGGGAAGCTGTAAGAGAGGTCACCTTAGATTACACAGATTATTTCTAACTTCAGAATCCTTTCTCTTTTTAATGTATGTAATTTTTTTACATTGTATGTGATGTTTTTATATACCCATTTTTCTGGTGAGGGTCCATAAATTTCATAAGATACTTTGAGATCCCTAGTGAAAAATATCTAAGAACCACTAAAACTCCTCGTTTGAGTTCAGTTGCATTTATCATAAGGAAGACAGTAACTCTGAGATGGTTTGGCTTGATCAATCGAATGAATAAATATGGATAACCTAGATAATTAAAACTGATTCAACTAACATTTATCAAGTTCCTATCATACACCAGCCATACAGATTGTATAGTATTGTTTGTCAATCTTAAATAATATAGTAACACCTTGTAATAATTGTTGTGTGTACCCAATGTGATAAACTTTATTATAAAGTTACCCTAATATGTGCAATGTGTGAATAGAAAACTTGGTGTAAGCCTATGCTCATAGCTCTTTTCTAACTATTAAACTGGAAAAAATGGAAATTAAAGTATTTTAAATTAATCACAATAATTTTAATGTAACAATATTGTTTTGCTAAGCCTAAATCATCATCGGAAATTAATACAGCACAAATTTTTTTTAATTTGGGATACCAGTATTGCTATGTGATAATTCAATTTCCCCCATTTTTTCTATCATAATTTTTCTAAAACCTTTGTTTCAGAAGCAAGCAATTACAATATTTGGTCTTCACCTGGCACGTATGCATCATTAATTTGTTTCTGTTCTTTACTGTAGCCCAGGGCAATTTAACTTTTATAGCTTGGCTCCAACTCATTTATAAACATAAACAAAAATATGGGTATTTAACTCAGGTGAAAGAACATATTTACGTAGTGATCTTCCCTGTCATCCAAAGTATAGCTATACTGATTTTTAAATTATTTTTTAAATAAAATTTCAAAACTAAAGCTTTTGATGAGAAATCATAGATATTCAAGAATATTAGTGAAAAGCAAAGGTTAAAAGTTTGGGGGTTTAGATTAGCACAGACCTGGAATATTATCCAACTAAATCACATGCAAGCAAGCTGAATGCCCTCGAGCAAGAGGCTTCACTTCTCCAAGCCTCAGTTTTGCTACCTGAAAATTGTACACATAAATATTGCCATGTCTTTCAGGGTTGTTAACATTTTTATGAGATTATCTATGTAAATGCTCAACATAATACATGGAATGAACCTAACATTCAAAAAATAGTAGTTACTATAATGATGATGGTATTTTTATGTGAAATACCACATGTAATCTAAGAATTTTAAGTGAAGAGAAAAGCATAATTTATTAAGGGAGAATCTAAAAGGGAAAATGCAAGAAAATGATAGACTATTTAAATGGCCATTTAAAACCACCAACAACAGAAGCCTAAATGTGCTAGCTAGCTGTCACATATTTCCTGTTGAGAAAAATAAATCAGGTAAGGTAGGAAAATGAAACATTAAATGATTACACTTCATAGTATCAACTAGTGATTATGTTTTATTTTGCTACTGTAAGACTATTTTAATAGTTTTTTTTTTGTTTTTTTTTTAATAAGATACATACGTTAGCCAATCTTTTTCAGTTTCTATGTCGGCGTCCCTTCCACAATTACTATCAGGATTTTAAAAAGACCATCACTTTTTAAAGAAAGAAATTTACAAGAAGATAGTTACAAAATATTCACAATAATTCTCAAATAACATTACACTTTTAATATGGTGTCCAACTCTATAAAGTAGGTAGAACCTAAAGTTATAATCAATTAAGGTATTTTAAAAAACACTGCCTATGGGCCTGCCCGGTGGCTCAGGTGGGTAGAGCTCCATGCTCCTAACTCTGAAGGCTGCCGGTTTGATTCCCACATGGGCCAGTGGGCTCTCAACCACAAGGTTGTCCGTTCAATTCCTCGAGTCCCGCAAGGGATGGTGGGCAGCGCCCCCTGCAACTAGCAACTAGCAATGGGAACTGGACCTGGAGCTGAGCTGCGCCCTCCACAACTAAGATTGAAAGGACAACAACTTCACTTGGAAAAAAGTCCTGAAAGTACACACTGTTTCCCAATAAGGTCCTGTTACCCTTCCCCAATTTAAAAAAAAAAAAAAAAACCTTTAAAAAACAAACACTGCCTATAATAGAGGTAAATACTGTATTTTGTAAAACACTTGTACGTCATCAATATGAGTGAAGTTAATTCCTATGAGCTTCTAAATCTGAAAAGTTGCTACCTCTGCTATACCTTATGATTGGTGAAGGTGGTCCCCAAACCTCTTCATTTTAATAAAGTAGCCCACAATTAGGAAATAGCATTTCATAAGCATAATCTGCAAAAAGTGGGCAGAGAACAGTTGAAGGGTAAATCCCAGAGAAACAGCCAATTGATCACTTACAAACTCAGCAGCTGCCACTGAAGAGATAATTTGATGTATAGCACAAAAGGAAAACAAAAAATAAGACCTCTAAACAGTAGGGAACACCTTTTCTGGTAGCCTCATCCCAGAAGCTAGCTTTTTTCTGCGAAAAGCCAAGGACTCTTATGAAAAACAAAAACAAAAACACTCTCTTACTGTAGTAGCGAAGGGAGGAGAAATCCTCTATGTTTAGAGAAGCAACAGCAGACATAGTTATTATACTTCTTTACACTGAACAACTTGCAGGAATCTGTGTGGTTTCTTAAGGAAACAAAAATTACATAAAGGAAAAAGGGAGGGAGATAGAATCCAAACTGGATATACTGGTAAGTATTCTGTGAAAAAAGAATTACATTTTAAATTAAGCATTGGAAATGCTGAGTTAAACCAAGTAAAAGAAGTTTCATTATCGCTGGGATTTTTCATATGCTAATGTTTGTGTCCCTAAGTGCCATAGTTCTTTTTTATTAAAGACTCAGCTAATACTTCACAAAACCATGAACTAACTACTACATTTAAGAAAATACTGTATTTGAAAGGCTGAATATGGGGTTCCTGTATGCAGAGAATGAGGATTCTCTATCAACTTTGTTATAAGGAGTTGTCATGGGATGTGAATTGGATACCACAGATGTTTTGAACAGGACCAAGTAAGAAAGATTTATTTGGGGGGGTGGGGGGAGTGAGGGGGGGATGGGAAGGGGGGAGCGCAAGGCTCATAATACCAGCATGGGCCAGGGAGCTGTGTCCTACACAACTAGACTGAGAACGGTTTGAACTGGAGGGGGGGAGGGGAGGCAGAAGAAAGGGGGGGGGGGATAACTTTAACTGCATAGTATTAACTGAGTAATGTCACAAACAGCCCTATCACCACCACCACAACCAACTCCTATCCACTCTTAGTCAAAAGAAATGAGAGATGGAAAGGAGGCCTGTTGGAGAAAGTAGTTTGTGGACAAGCTGTTCCTAACGTGTGATTGGGGTGGAGGCTAGAGCCTGGAAGAGAATTGCTTCTAAAGATTGGATTTACGAAAGTCAGGGAGACTAGTTTCTTTTCACTGTTGGTCATTTGCTCGGCCATGGAACTTGCTGATCTGGAGCTGAGAAAGGGAAAGGGAATTTGAACGATGATGGACTGAGAAAGGCCAGGACAACAGGGAACTAGCCACCATGTCCATCGTTTAGTGTGGCATAAAAGATGGAGTTTCCCATGGGTGGTGTGAATACCAAGGGAAGGAAGTGGGTTTGAGCCACTTTGTCAGTGTGAGAGCTGACAACATCAAGAGGGAACCGCAGCAGCAAGAGGTGTGAGAGAGGTCTAGTGAGCTGGAGCCAGATCACCACCTTCGGGAAACTAGGTAATGGCAAACCCCTGCAGGCTCCCTCAAAGAAGCCCCGCTGAAGATCTAGCGTTTGGACACTGTCACAGAGAGGTTATCAATGTCCAGTCGATGAAGATTGCATCCTTGCCCAGTCAAGTAAGGAAACATTTGCCCTTTTCTCTCATTGCTGTTCTAATAGAGTGGCTGAAAATCATAGAATATATGTAAGATGCCATTAAAGGAGCCACCACTCTGAAAAAAAGGAAGTTCTTTCTACCTGGTACTGGTAGGGAGAATTACTGAAAAAAATGAAGACATTTCTTGTTTACACTCTCAACAGTTGGAAACATTTTAGTAAAGACAGAAATACTTAACAACATTTATACTTATACAGTTCATTTCAAAGACTGGTTTCTATAATTCCATTATCAATTTCTTTTGTGAACTTTGTAAGTTCTGAAATTTAAAACATCCTTGCAAAGTATTATAAAGGTGTACACACAACTGACAGTTTTAGTGAAGATTCTGAGGCCCAGAAAGAAGAAAGTAAGCAACACCCTTTACAGAATGGTATTTTTTTAAAAGTCCTGTTTCTTTTTGCATTTGCCACCAATTACAAAGACAGGCAGCTATGTCATTCAATCCTGATATTGTCACCTAGTCCAGATTTTAAACAGAAAAGTAAAATTAAAAAGCAAGAGTATGAACTACCTCTTTTCTTTTACATTGTCCTTGCTTAACTTTTTACATCAAATGGAATTGCACAGAATTTTAGATCAGTGTCTTTACTTCTAAGTCAATAGAATGAATAGTTTCACCCAAAAAAGAGCAAAGAATAAATTTAAAAGTTTTATTTAATGTGATTTAAGATTCAATCTTGCAGTCAATATTGAATTTCACTGATAGTTAATGGAATAATATCTAGCATATATTTATTCAAACCTTTTAACCATCTCGAATATGTTATTAATATGAAGCATGAAGAACTACTTTTTGTTTGTTTGTTTACTAGTGACAATAATACAATACAAGTGATTGCTTAGCAACTTTAGATCTGGAAACAATTGGATCATTCTCATGTGAAGAACAACATGTGTGCATGCAAATTCCCAGGGCGTTCATGCTGACAAATATTTACTATGTGCCAGGCACTGAGCCAAACTCAGGGAAATAGAGCAGTAAGGAAAGCAGATAAGGTTCCTGTTTTCCTGGAGGAGACAATAAACAAATAAATATTCAACATAATATTATGCAATGATAAGAATTATGAAGGAAATGAAGCAAAATAATGGCTAGAGAGACAAGGGGATGGAATGCTCTTTCAGATAAGGTGGCCAGTGAAGACTTCTCTAAGGAAGTAACATTTGAGCAAGAGATCTGTAGGAAAGGAGGTTGCATGAAGTTCATTTGCTAGACGTGTGATTTAGGTGTCAGGCTATGAATTTAATATTCCTTGAAGACAGAAGATTTTTTCATATTATCAACATCCCCATCTAAGAAACACAGTTAACTTGTCTTTACAAAAAGTAGTGTATTGCTATGTACAGTTACATCTTTATAGAAACTTTGATATTCTGTTGCTTCTGGTCTCATTCATTTCATTTCGTTTTAATTCAACAGATCTTTATTGAGTGATAAATGTTACGAGAGGCTTGGTTCTTCTTGCGGACGCAGTGAAGAATCAAACGTCAGCAAGCTGACTAATATGCAAGCAGGGTTTATTAGTGATACATTCTCAGGGAAGAGAAAGGGCCTAGCCGAGGTGGGAGAGAGAGAGGCATAGGCTCCTAGTATTAGTGATAGATACATTCTCGGGGAAGAGAATGGGCCTAGTTGAGGTGGGGGGGTTGGAGAGAGAGAGAGAGAGAGAGAGAGAGAGAGAGAGAGAGAGAGAGAGAGAGAGAGAGAGAGAGAGAAAGAGAGAAAGGGGAAGAGAACAAGGGCAAGAGAGCTCCAGGGCCAGAGAGGGAGGAGAGCCCTCGTCCGGAGGACTTACAGTTTGCAGGGTAGGGTGAGGGAGTTACACATTGATTTGGTAGGAAAAGGGGTGCGTGCACATCCATGGGAGGGCATGACCCACTAAGATGGGTGGAGGTCTGCTGACTCAGATCCTTATCTTGCTCCAGACCACCTCTCGTCATCTGTTGTAAAAACATTCGTGGCTGGAGGCAGTTAATCAAAGCTAGTTATGAGCTTTTTCTGAAGGCACTATGGACCCCCTCCCACCCATCTACCTCCTACATTTTCTAACTTCTACCTAACATTTACTATGTTCTGGGCTTTATTCTAGGCTCCTGTCATATGCCAGTGACTAAAACAAAAATCTGGCTATGTGGCAGTAACATTTCGTCAGTAAAAGACAGACAATAAATAATAATAAAAATAAATTATATGTTGTATTAGAAGGTGATTGATTTGTGCTATAGGATAAAAAGTAGACCATGTAAAAGGAGAGATTATAAATACTAGAATAGATTTCATTAGTAAATTGGCTAGTCAGGGTGGGTCTCAATGACGTCAGACCAGAGCAAACGCTTGAAGAAATACAGGCATCAGCTAAGCACCTGTCTGGCGGAATGGCTCTCGTTGGCATGTCCATACATACACACAGACACACAGACACACAGACACAAACATACACACATATATATGCTTTTGCCTTCACGGAAGTTATCTTTTTATCAAAATTATTTTTTCAGTTTATAAAAAAAAAAAGTGTGGATGTAATATACCATCACTATATATAACTACTTAAAGGTGTGAATCTGTTATCTTTTATTTACTTTAAAGATAGTAAGGAGGAGGAAAAAATTTTCCCCTACCTGCAAGGTTCTTCTGGCTGGTCTAATAATCACATAGACATGAGACAGATTAGCAAGAGAAAATAACCAAATTTAACACATGCCTACGAGTGTTGAGAAAGAGACCCCACATGCAGGAGAGGTTCAGAGGTAGGAAGGGAACTGATAAATAAGACATTCTGAGCTAGGGACGAGTAAGGTGCTTTAGAGGCTTCAAAGGGTTATTGCAGGATGATAAGAGCAGCTGCTTACGTAGTAAAGAGAAGTTCGTCCTGTCCTATAGATAGGTCAAAAGAGATTATCACTAATAATCGCCTATTATGGGAAAGACCCCTAATTCAAGTTCTTCTAGGTAGTTAAGGGAGGGGCCGAAGTTTCTCTTGAGCAAGTGGCTAAAGTTGGCTTTAGCTCAAAATAATCTGCATACCACAGAGGCACATCTTGGGGTGACTCAATCTGAAACCCCGAAATAGCCACTACTATGGATAGATAGAGATGGATAAATTTTTTGTCATCTGAGATTATGAAGCATTACTGTTTTAAAAGGCACTGAAAATAACATGATTAGAAATGTACATATTTTTATGTACTGACATATAGGTCACATAGCAAATACACTACATTCTTTCCTTCTTGTTCAAAGGTAATGGTGTTCTCAAAGTTATGTTAAAAATCCAAAATAATGTAAGATAAATTAGAAAGCATGGTAGATTACTTTATTCTATAAAATGAATGTAGGACTAACAAGCATAATGATTTGTTGGTATGAGTAGTTAGAAAAATGGACTTTTATGAGTTCATTCAATAAAATTAGAATAATTTAGATTCTTTCACCTTATTTTTGCCTCACTCCATCTGTTTTTCAGGTATCACTAACTTTATTATAAATTTGTTTAAAGTCAGCCCTCATCAGTTTACATAAATAATAATATCTGCTGTTCTGTTAATCTTTATGTTTTTTAGACATGATTTTTTAAAAAAGTAACTAGACAATTATAACTAGCCATAGAGATATAGTAATTATATTTCTTTTCCATTTTCAAATTGCTTTCCTTTTTAATTTTTTAAGGACAAAATTACATTTCAGCTCTTTGGTTTGTACTTTTGAATTAATATTGAATAACAAGGAATTTTTATAACTTTAGATACAGTATCTTTTACTGAAAAGGTCACAAATGTTTCATAAATTTAAACGTATTGTATATTTTCTTTTACTAACATGAAAATAATGTTTAATTTGCTGAAGAAATTTTTTAAACTAAGTATATATATATATATAACTTTTTTCTTTCCAGCCTAGTCTATAGTGTTCCCCTCCCTCTTCTGAACTTGTATTTTCTATACCACTCATTTATCACTTAGTATATGCTGTCTTATGTCTTTTTAGCTTCCAAAAATGGACCACACATTTTCCAAGGACAAAGATCTAGTTCTTATCAGTTAACAAAATGATTTTTCACAAAGTAACTGTTTCACTAACATTTTTCCTCTACCGTGTTTCCCTGAAAACAAGACTTAGCCAGACCGTCAGCTCTAATGCGTCTTTTGGAGCATAAATTAATACAAGACCCGGTATTATATTATGTTATGTTATGTTATGTTGTGTTATGTTATGTTATGTTATGTTACATGATACCGGGTCTTATGTTAAAATAATATCGGGTCTTATATTAAAATAAGAGCAGGTCTTATATTAATTTTTGCTCCGAAAGATGCATTAGAGCTGATGGTCCGGCTAGGTCTTATTTTCGGGGAAACACGGTATTGACACAAGTATAACTTATATAACTCAAAGTTATGCAATATTATTGTGATATTGTGATTTTTAATAAGAAACATATATTTGGCTTTTATTCTCATTTCTGGCACAGAGCTCCTAAAACCCTTGGAATTTCCTAAGTGATAAAGGTGTCTTGTTATTCATTACAAGCCACTGTCAACCACACCTGAGTTTATGTTAATAAGGTGACTTTTGGAAAGCCCTAAGGATGGGGCTGGTTGCCAGGGAAACAAACTACATCACTGGAGGACTGGAACCTTCAGTCCCACTGCCCAACCTCCAGGGAGCATCAATGACCAATGATTTAATCAACCATGCCTATTGCGATGAAGCCTCCATGAAAACTCAAAAGGGCGAGAGCTTTCAGGTTGGTGAACATGTGGAGGTTCTGGGAAGGAGGTGCCCCTGGAGAGGGCATGGAAGCTCCGGGCCCCTTTCCCTCAGTCCTTGCTTGCCCTGTGTATCTCTTGCATCTGGCTGTTTCTGATGTTGACATAAGAAATGTCCAAACCTTAGAGAAATTCTATAAGAGTTTATTTGAACCCAAACGAACGACAACTGCCGAGAAGCAAGCTCTGAAATCCTCCGGAGAATGAAAGTTTTGTACTTTCTTTTAAGCATTTGAAATTAAGGAGGGAACATGAGGAAGATTACTTGAAGGTGGGGGAAAACAAGGTGGGGACTGGATTACAGGATAGTTAAGATGATGTGCTATCTTGATGGTGGTTAAGATTATTTCAAAGGAGTGTTAACCTAGATGGACAGAAACTATGGATAGGGGTTGCGTAAGGCAAAGAGAAACCTTTTCCTAAAAAAGTTACATGCCTGGGGTGTGATTACGGCCATGACCTGCCCTTTTAGGAATTTATGATCAGATCACCCTGTGAGGTTACTTTCCATAGAATTCCTTTTCCTTTAAAAAAAGCAATGTCATTGAAATATAGATAACATACAATATTATATTAGTTTCAGGTGTACACCATAGTTATTCAACATTTATATGCCTAAAGAAATTAGAGTCTCTTTGAGTTCGAAAGTGTTTATGTAGTATGCTTCCCCGAGCTAGGGAGGAAAGGTCAAGCTTTTTACCATTCCTCCTTGCTCTATGACATTTGGGATTCCATTGCCTGAAAAAAATATATTACTAAACTGGCAGTCACCAGCTTTTATATATAAAAAGTTGGTCATGAAGAGCATTACGTAGAAATAAGTTTAGCCCCCAAATGTTTTCGTTTTATATTGACACCAAAGTGTTTTCGCTTTTTTGTCAGTCTGAAGATTTAGAAGATAAGCAAATAAAAGGGCAATGTTCTAATTTTTTCCCCTCTACTCTGCACAAATATTAAATCTAGAAGTGGAAAAACTCTGGCCGTGAAAATAAGAGCATTGGATTTTAAAACCAGCCACGAAACACCCTGCTACCTGGTGGACTTGATCTTTGAATAACTAGGGTAACGTGTTCCCCGGTTCTACCCAACTACTGATGTGACACTGGATCGTGTGTCAGAATCAGTTGTGTCCAAGATGTTTTTAGGAAAACAAGTTAATCTGTGAAATTTACCCCTTACTTCTCGTTAGGTCCTCATATCTGATGGGTACTTTCTTTCCTGCAGGAGGAGACTGGGGGTGGGGAAAGGCAGACTCATTTTAGAGAAATTGGACACTGCACAAGTTATCAAGGTCTAGGGACCCAACTGCTTTGACCAGAAATTTTGTATGAAGTTGGAGAAGGATTAGTCGATTAATCTGATGCAGAGTAATATGAGCTATGGGCATTGTGCTCCTGGATTTTTTCCCAACAAATGACAACATTGACCCATTAGCTTTGGGCAGAGCTGAAGCTTCATGTGAACTTTGAAGTTCACAACTGTAGGTAGTGAAGAGATTGAGCAGTTCACACTGACTTCCAGGTTCCCAGAATTTTTTTGCTGCCATATTTCTCCTCACCTTACCTTTCCTCTACCTGTACACATTCTCCATAGAAATTTACTATATGTGATCTTCTAAAAGTCAAGCAATCCCTACTTTAAAAAGGGTGTCAAGTAGTTAATCTGATAATACAACCAAGCACAGAATTTATGCTCCTGCACAGGTTGCATGCCCATGAAGCTGGCCCTCTGTATAAGTGCAAGATACATCATGAAAATCCTAGCGTCTATTGTAACTAACACAACTTCTAATCTGTCCTCTGCAAGAGCTCTTAAGAGTATGCTTATTAAGATTCTATTTGGAAAAGTGAAATTATAATTGCAATTATCTTATTTTCTCATAGCTGTCATTAGCTTATTATTTCAGTTCACATTAAAATATATAGCTCTGTTAAAAATTCAGAGATTAGTACTAGCTAAACCATAATTTTTGCTATTTTTTCTAAATAACGGATATAAATTCAGACTTTCTTAGAAGAAAAAAGTTATTTTTCAGTTCTGATAAAAGGATGAATTTTTTTTTCATGAATAAGTTTTATTTATCACCATGGAAAGTCTGAATTTTGAACAGATTCCTGGATTAGGGACTTATATCCATCAGCTCGTTCAACTTTAGCACCTGTCTCATCCCCAGTAGCTTTTCCAGGACTGCTACCTTCACCATGAAGCTCCATGAGTTTTCTCAATTCAAACTTGGGTTTCTTCAGCATTTTCACTTTTCTAACAAAGACATCACGGAGCAGATAAATTGATTAGCAAGCCCTCTCTATGTCTTTTCCAATGGTATCTGGAATCAATTTATTGACCACTTCTTTCAAGTCATTTGCACCTCTCGGGTCATGATTTCCTTCATCTTCTTCTGGATTTGGCAGATCTGTGGATGCTGAACACAGAAAGTTTTCCAAATCTGAATGTTGCATTTTTTTTGGTAAAACCAATACAGACTAGATGAAGCCAATAACCATCGGTAGTCTTGACATCAATATGAGCTTCAATCCCGGTCTGCCAGTTTTTGACCATGGAGCACATTTTGTCACGGGTAAGATCCATGCCATGGAAATTAGTTAGGTAGTTTTTGCCCCAAACATCCTCAGTAATTAGCTTGAATTTTTCTAAATGCAGTGTCATCATTCTGCAGATCATCTAGGCTCACTTCAAACCACAGCCCTTGAGACCATCAGATGTGATTTTGTGACTACTGTTCTGCCTTGAGTTTTTGTGACTACTGTTTTGCCAATATTTCTTATACGGAACATAGCTGGTGCTTTCACATCATACCAATCTTAGAAAATGAGCCAACCACTTGTTCTTGGCCCTCTTTTCGCCGCATTTCATAAGACACTTGTCCTTGCCAACGGCCATGGTGCTGCTCAGAGAGCCAAAGGGCAATAGGATGAAACTTGAATAAGCAGTCTGAGGTCTTAGTTTCTGTAAGTTAATGGCATCAGCTTGAATTAGCATCGTTTTAGTAGAAGATTCTTTTGGCCTCATTAATAAAAAATTATGCTTTAGTGAAGGAACCATAGTATTATGCCAAATAACTGCTTCATAGGCCTGATCATTAATAATCACTAGACAAATAACTAGGGAAACACACACACACTTCACATTTGTCAGACAAGCTTACGACTTTAGAACCTACAAAATACAGCAGTTAAATTGCAATGTGCTTAATCAAGCTTGTTTAGTTTACATATTCTTATAATGTGGAAAGTGGAATTTGACCAAGAACCTTTCAACCTACTCTACAAGATTTAATAGCCCTTCTCTCTTTAAAAACTTTACAGCAGTTAAGAAAGCCTAACTAACTTGATTTTTTTTTTTTTTAACTTCTGGTTTGGATTTTTAGGTTGGCTACCTGATTAGTGGATGAAATTGATAAACAAGCATTATAATTCTCACTGTGACAGTTCTTTGTGAATCATATTAATGGCTATATAAATACAGAACTTAAGTTTCAACGCTCTTAAATTGCTCTCTTGAACTTGGTAACGTACTCTTGGTTTTGAGAAATTGGATCACTGAATGAAGTCTCTTCTCACACTACCCTCTCAGTTTGCGAACCAGACCAATATCCCTGCCTCATGGAGCTTAAACTCTAGAGAGAGTGAGGCGGGCAATAGACAAAAATACAAAAACAAAATTTTGGTATTTTAGATGTATATTTAAGTACTAGGGAAAAAGAGAAAGCAGAGAAGGAATATAGAGAGTCCAGGGTAGACATGGGGGCAGCGGGGGATTGCAATACTAAATAGGATGAACGGAAGTTCTCTCTGAGAAGGTGACTAAATGGAAACCTGGAGGAAGAAAGAGTGTGAGTCATTGAATATTTAGGGGAAGAGCATTCCAGGCAAGAGGGTACTGCAATTGCGAAGCCTTGGTGTGTTCAAGGTCCAGCAAGAAGACCAATAAGACTGGAAAGGAGTGAGCAGCTGGGAGTGTAGTAGGAGACAAGGTGAGAGAGGTAAATGACGTGAGTGGAGAGAGCCCTGTGGAGAAGGGTGCAGGTTTCAATCACAGAGGTCACTGTAAGCTAGTCAGTAGCTTTGACTTTTACTCTAAGTGAGTTAACAAGCCATTGGAGGGTTTGAAGCAGACGGGTGACATCTGTTTTGTTAAGAAGATGACAGAAGTGAGGCAAGAAGCAGAAGCAGGAAGGCCAGTTAAGATGCTATAGCAATAGTCCAGGTGAAAGGAGATGAGGACTCAGACCAGAGCAACAGCAGAGGAGGGAATAAGAAACGGTTAGATTCTGAATAGAGAAGAAAGAGCTCCCAAATTTATATCGATTGGAATACTATAACAATTTGCTTTAAACATTTTCATGGTAAAATATTATGATCATTTCCCATTTCTCTAAATATTCTCCAGCATATAATACTAGTGACTGCATAATATAGTTTGGATATAGCATAATTTAGCCATTGTACAGCTAGAACAGTTTATTTAACCAGTCGTCTATTATTGACCATCTAAGCATTTTCCAGTTTTTTTCAATTGTAAATACCACTCAAATGAACATCCTTATTGTTATATCTTTGCAAATATAATTACTACATTATATAGGAATTTCTGCCTGTTGATTTTGGGAATGACTGCTGAATTTGAACTAGAAAGGCAGAAACTAGAAAAACAGAACTATTATCATAAACCACTAACTTAGATGGTAGTTTTTCAGCTATCACTGTAGAAACAAGATTATCTACATCAGATCCACATTGATAGAGTTTAAAGGATATCACAAGTATTTGAATATGAAATATTTATAAATTTCTGCTCAAGACTGAATAAACATTCATGTATTTCAGAATTTGTTTTCTGTTTCCGATAGACTTGGTTATTACTAGGAATATGAACAATTACAAAAATTGCCATCATTTTAACAATTTATATGAACTGTGGCCATGCTGGGTTTCTGGTACCTGCACTTTCACATCCGTCTGTTTATAGGGCTTTTTGCCCGCTCATTCGGTTTTGCGAGTTTCAAAAAGTCACGTGTATATCAAAATAGATAATGTATATTCTTTGAGATCTAAATCATCTATTATTGAATCTTTGAATTATGTTTCTAGAAAGACCTTTAGCCACTTACTGATTTGA
This sequence comes from Rhinolophus sinicus, assembly GCF_057876585.1. NCBI lineage: Eukaryota > Metazoa > Chordata > Mammalia > Chiroptera > Rhinolophidae > Rhinolophus > Rhinolophus sinicus. The sequence continues at coordinate 68,061,559 of NC_142501.1, read as the reverse complement.
GATAACTTTCAATTAGATATATATAGAAAGCAAACTATAAACAAAATTTTAACTTTACTAAGTAATAGAATACTAGGCTTCTTCAGCATGAGAAAGTTGAAATTAGACAAAGTGCTATAACAAATCCTCGAAAAAAGTTTTAAATATACTATTTGAGGGAAAGAAACTAACATTTGTTTGGTACCTGCTATGTGCAAGGTGTTTTACATCATTTATTTATATAATTTTCATAATAGTCATGTGAAATGAGCTATCATTATCCCTATTTTGCAGATAAGAAACTAAAGGAAATGACCTCCCTAAGATCACACGTAGGAAATGACCAAGATAATTTCAAACCCAGTTCTGACTCCTAAATTCATGCTTGTTTTTTTTTTTTAGCTCTACCACATTATGTAAGTGGTTGGGATTCAAACATTAAGGTGAATTTAAAAATATGTGATGTCAACTGAAAGTGGTTTTTAGAAATTAAAATTAAAAAGAATAATTGACCAACCAAAGATTGCTTTATTCTTAAAGCTCAACTACACGTCCCAAGGTAAGTGTGAGGATATAAATTAGCTCTCCTTTTCAAGAGGACAATAGCAAATAGCAATTGATTATTTTTACTCTAAGAGACCTACCTACTTAGACAGAATATCTAAGAGGAAAAAAAGCTGGTTGTTGTCTTCAGATCAGTGATTTTCAAACTTAAAAAAACAACAACAACAACAAGCTATTTCTTTTTCCCAAACAAAACTAAATAAAACAAGTGGGAATGGTTGAAGCAAGGGTACACCTGGGAGGTGGAAGTTATAGCTCTGTTTGCTCCCCACCCAGTTTCCTCCCGTAGGCCACCCTGTGACCTCTGAAGTAATACTTATAAATCTCAGGACTCAGAATGTCATTTAAAGCCCATGTTGTGTCTGGAACACTTGGTTGATCAGATTACTTTTGTAATATTCAACTGATTTACTGTGGTGACTTACTGATCACAATAAAAATGTGCCTTGAAAGTGGTGGAAAACATTCTGGGGTAATGGCCAAGAACTTTTTATTTCATACTGAATTATCTTTCCTTATTTCTCCAAGTCAGAATCCATTAATTCATCTATCATATATTTTTTGAACCTCAACTGAATGCCAGGTACTTGCATGGTTCTTACTTTCAGGAAGCTGAGATTCTAGTTGGGAGTGACAGATAATAAAGAAGTGGAGAGGGGAATCAATTTATGCTATAAAGAAAATGTGTGTTTTAAATAAAGAATGGCAGACGGCTGGTTGATTCAGTGGTTAGAGCGCTGTGCTCATAACACCAAGGTTGCCAGTTCAATTCCCACATGGGCCAGTATGAGCTGCGCCCTCCACAACTAAATTGAAAATAACAACTTGACATGGAGCTGATGGGTCCTGGAGAAACACACTGTTCCCCAATATTCCACAAATATTCCACAATTCATATATATATATATATATATATATATATATATATATATATATGCATATATATTTATTTATTTATATATAAAATGGTTATAGTGTGCTGGACTATATTTTTGTCTCATTGGTGGAAGTTACTTGTATTGGGTTGAATGTGTCCCCTGAAAGTTCATGTCCACCCAGAAGCTCAGAATGTGACCTTAGTGGTAATAGGGTCTTTGCAGGTATAATTAGTTAAGATGAGGTCATATTGGAATAGGGTGGCCCCAAATCCAATGATTAGTGTCTTTATGAAAAGAGAAAACAGAGACGCAGACACTTAGGGGAGAAAGCTGTATGAAGGAGGCAGAGATGGGAGTGATGACCCACGAGCCAAAGAACACCAAAGGTGCCTAGCAACCACCAGAATCTAGAAGAGGCAAGAAAGGCTTCTTCCCTAGAGCTTTGGGAGGGAGAAAGTCCCTGCCGGCACCTTGACTTCGGATTGCTGGCCTCCAGAACTGTGAGCGAGTCAATTTCTACTGTTTTAAGGCACCCAATTTGTGTAATTTGTATGGCAGTCCTAGGAAACTAATACATTACTTTAGATAGAATAGGAAGGCTTCTCAGTATAAACAGAGACATGAATGATGAGAATGATCCAACTGAGATGAAAAACTTACTGGTGTTATTTCATCTCCGTGATACATGTTCTACAAGTATTTAAATTACTAGTTTTAAAACAAAGTCATCATTTTTTCCCTCACTACAAATACCTTTCCTTTGCGAAAACTCCATGAAATCGATATTACTGTTTCTACATTTCATATAGAGGCTGCAGAACTTGGACAGGGTCACACACCTACTAATAGGTAAGTGGCAAAGTCTAGATTCAAACTAGGTAATCTGGCTTCAAGAGCCTAAATTGACCAGATTACGCCGGCACTGTTTCTCACGCTTCAGGCACCAGGCTTTCATTCTACCCACAGGCCTCCAAGGTTGCCCTTTAGTGATGTTCCACTTCATTTAGTCTTATACGTGGAATGTAGTTTCTCTATTTTGTCTCCTTTTCATTCTCCCCTTTATAATAATAGTAATTGCGTATTAATGACGATAACCACAATTGCTAAGGTTATTGAGCACTAAGTTTGCCAGCTTTCTTAATCCAAGCAACAACCCATGAGGTAGATATTATTGTTATCCCAATTTTCCAGATGAGGTTTCTATGGCTTAGAGAAGTTACGTAATAACATCATATAGGATCTTAAAACTAATAAACGGCAAACTCTGGGTTGGTCAGCTCTGTCTGACTTCAGAGCTCTCACTTTTAAAAAATTTTACTTTTATGAATCACGGTACAAATTATATATAGTAAAATGTACAGTGCTTAAATATATAGTTCTATGAATTCTGATAACTTATACACTTGTGTAATAACCACCAGAATGTTCTCAGCTCAGAAGGCTCCCTTATGCTCCCTCCCAGTATATAGTCCTCCAAAGGTAAACACCATTCTGATATCTCTTACCATGGATTAGCTTTGCCTATTCTTGAACTTCCTAACAGTGGAATCATGCAGTATACACTCTGGTGTCTTGTTTCTCTCTGGAGTCCCCACTTTTAATGACCATGTTATACTTTCTCCAACAAAATTGCCAAAACTGCTGCCTTATTTCCCTAAGCTTTTGCTAAGTAATGTTGATGATACAATAAACTAATTCTTGCTAAAATATTAGTGAGTCAAAATGGTTTAATTCTTTTCAGATAACATTAATATTATAACTGACCATACGCCTAGAAGAATGACTACTATGGGAATTCTAAGCAGAGTCTCAGAGATTTTTGGAGGGGGAATAGAGAGATTTTTTTTCCTAGTTTTTAAACTAGTACATTAATTGTATGCCTTTAAAATTTCTAAAATGTAAATGCTGTGTCTCTGACTGCAGTGAAATACTATAGACGAAATCTTAGATGTGTTTAAAAAAATGGTTAATGATATAGAAAAATGAACAATGAAGTTGTCAAAAATTTGGGGTTCTATTCCCTGCTCTGCAATTTACTAGCTGGTTACCTCACTTAAACCACCTAATGTTTCTGGTCATCTTTAATGTGAGGATAAAAACATTTACTGTACCTGGCAGAATTGGTTTGAAGATCAAATATGAAATAAGCTTGTGTATATTAACTGCTTCATAAAGTCTCATATATGATAATATCTATATATCACACTTCCATAAAACAGCTAATAAAATAATGGCTATATGTAACATTAAATATTCTGACCATCTGATGTAATAGGAAATCTTAGTGAAATTGTTTTTGAAGAACTTTTAATTTAATAACCTGGATTGCCAATCACTTGGTTCAAGTTTAATCTCTAAATGAGTTGATTTGGGAAGACATAACAGCAATTTGCTTTCCCACTTCCTTTGATCTTGTTTTTACAAGAGAGGTGAAATACCTCCCCTTAGTTATAAATTTTGTTGGAATGCAATGAATAATTTTTTACTTTTAACTCTTTCCTTAGACTTTCTTACACATTACATATGAGTTTGTCTAGGGATTCTCCTATAACGAGAATTCTCTAATTGACACAAAAAAAGTGTGAAGAATCTATTAGAAAGAAAAATGTGAAATACTTTTATCATTGATAACCACTTACTAATTAATCGATATCCAATGAAAAGAAGTTTTTTGAGGGGGTTGTGTAGGAGAAGGTGGGTGGTGACAGTATGTTCCACTTTACTTTGGAGCGCCACCTGCTGGTAAATTAAGTCTAATAGTGTCTGGCAAACAACAATGAGAATTATGTTGAGATTAGAACAATCAATTTGTTTTCCATAAAACATACTAGTAAGAATCATTGTGGAAAAGGCTGATTTGATTTACCAACTGAATTATTCAATTATTAAAGAGATTTTTCTCAAGGCTTTTTTTTTGGAGAATTTCTTTATTTTAAAGTCTGAACTCTAACCAGAAAAACCACAAATATGTACTGAGGGTCTGTTATTAATTAGTCAAATATTTTAGATAAACACTTAAACAGTAAATACATAAACAGTATCACACTGTGCTAGACACTGGGATGAAATGGTGAAAAAACCTCAATCTCCCTGCCCTTGTTGAGCTTGAAGTTAAGACTAAAAAGAAATAAAATGACCAACAGGTTGCTGAAAGATTATGTTAATAAAACAAGAGACAGAGAGAATACGGGGTGGTTGAGGGAAATACTTTAGGTGGTACTTTCAGGAAAGGCATTTCTTTCTTTTTTTTTTTAAATTAAAGTTTATTGGGGGTAGGAAAGGCATTTCTGATAAGACCTTTAAATACTTGTTCTGTGCTGTATTCCCAGCACTGAGCACACTGCCTAGTACACAGTCAGTGCTCAGTGAATATTTGTTGAATAAAAGGACTGATGACAATGGGTGATAACTTTGAATAGAGGCAATAAACAGAGCTGAAGCATTACCAGCTTTTACTTTTGGTCTGGTGATATGTGCACGGGTCAGGATGGCCTAGTGACACAAAAATATGGTGGGAAAAGGAGTGCAGGAAAACTACTGGAAATACATACAATATAATCGTTTTCCCTTTGAGCTGGGTCAGTTTATCAAATCCAATCGAGGTTCAAAGATTGATGAGAATAATGATGACTCAGTTCAAGGCTACGTGTACTTTAGTTTACCACTAAACAACCAAACAACGGTGCTAGGGAACTCTACACCAAATAAGGATACAAACGAGTGGAAGCAGCTCCCTAATACCTTCCTTGTACTTCACAAAGGCCCAAGTTCAGAACTGAGGCAGCACATGAGGAATCAGATCAAGGAGTTTTAGAACTGCTGACTTTTATAACATTAGTGGATCTATTCCACTACCATATTAACAATTTATCCTCGCACTACAGTAATGTCTTTATGCAGTTTGTTTCTTGCTGTATCATCTACCTTACGCTAGAGCTATAGGCCTACCAAAACTTCAGTGAATCTAAATCTAACTGGAGAGCTAAGAGTAAGATGCTTTTGACTATAGTTCATGCTGAAAAGTAATATAACACCTAGGTATTAATAGTAGTTCTCTCAGTCAGATTGTTTGGATTACTGCCTTTTGTTTATTTACACTTTTCTGTATTTTCTAAATTCTTACAACAACTATATGTTCTTTTATAATCCGAAGAAAAATACAATGAAAAATAGTTAAATGTTAGCTTCCAGCTGCAAAATAATTTAATGAGAAAGAAAGGCAACATCTTTTTTTATGACCTGCCTAACTTGTGAAACTGGCTCCCACTGACAGCCTTTCACTTTGCAGTCAATATAGACCCACCTATCATACACATTTCCCCCCACACATCATCATACATAAATAATACACCTCCACATATAATCTATAAGCATTGATAAGTTCCCTTCTTCAATAAGAAGAGAACCCTGAATTATAGTTGGGCATATAGTTGTTCAGCTAAAAGACTACATTTCCTGGCCTACAGCTCTGCTTGGAGTGGCCATGTGATGAGTTCTTGCCGATGAGGTTTAAGAGGAAATAATGTATAGTATTTCTGGAAAATCTTGAAAGACAAAGGGTATTTACCTATTCTTTTCCTTCTTCCATATTGCTGCTCTGAATATAGTTATGACTGGTGCTCCAAAATTCATACTGGATGAAGAGGACAAAACAGCAGAAAATGGGATGGATCTTGGTATAGTGTAGCGCCAACAGACTAGCCCTGGACTATCTCATGACTTCTCATATGAAAGGAAAAGAAGCACCTGTCTTGTTTATGACATTGCTCTTTGGAGTTTCTATTGCTCTGTGCTGAACTTTATCCTCACCAAATTGGTGAGCAATGTAGATTTTGCTGATGTTTTCGTGACAAATGGAGGAGAAGGCAACATTTCACACCACACAGAAAATTTCATCTTTTCATTATACAAGTCCTCTCTCTAGTCTCTTCTCAGATCTGAATTCCCATTAGACCTGACCCCCCGACCCCGATCACCTGTAACATTATTTTCCTCTCTTGGAGTCCCACTCTCATGTCTCTGATTCTATAAGGACACTTGGGTGGGCATTCTACTTGTTTCAGCTCTTCTTCGGCAATTCTTTTCCATGTAATGAGGGACAATTATTTTAGCTGAGACTTTGGTCTGTGAATATGCTGAATGTTGTACAGTATGCCTTAAGATGATAGTAAAAATAGCAACAACAACCCACATGATTACACGCTTACTGTGGGCAATCATTTGATTTTCACAACAACCCTATAAAGCATTATACTATTTTACAGAGGGTAAGTCATCTGCCTGTGGCAGAAAAGGCTAACTGTCTACCCAAAATTCATGCTCCTCATTCCCTAGAATGGAGTTTGCATTGGGAATTCACCATTCATCACAGACTACATATGCTTTCATAATTGTCATATCTTCCGAATATATTGATCCTTTATCATCATGAAGTATCCCTTTCTGTCACTAGTAATACTTCTTTTCTTGAAGTCTATTTTGTCTGATATTAATACAACTCCTGCTTTCCTGTGTTTACTGTTTGCATGGGGTATTTTTTCCCCATCTTTTTTGCTTTAAATCTGTTTGTCTTTGTATTTAAAGTGTATCTCATGTAGACAGCATATAGTTGGTACTTTGTATTTAAAGTGTATCTCATGTAGGCAGCATATAGTTGATACTTGCTTTTTTTTTTTTTTTACCAGTCCTACAATCTCTGCTTTCTGATTGGAATGTTTAATTTGTTTGCTTTAATGTAATTAATCATATGGCTGATGTATTTAGGCCTGCCATTTTGCTATGAGGTTGGTGCAAAAATAATTGCGGTTTTTGCAATTCTTTTTAACCTGTTAAACCGCAATAACTTTTGCACAAACCTAATATTTTCTGTTTATCTCAAGGACTTTTTTTTTTAAGATTTTTATTGGGGAAAGGGTACAGGACTTTTATTGCGGAACAGTGTGTATTTCTAGGACTTTTTCCAAGTCAAGTTGTTGTCCTTTCAATCTTAGTTGTAGAGGACGCAGCTCAGCTCCAGGTCCAGTTGCCGTTGTTAGTTGCAGGGGGCACAGCCCACCATCCCTTGCGGGAGTCGACATGAACTGGCAACCTTATGGTTGAGAGCTCACCGGCCCATGTGGGAATCGAACCGGCAGCCTTCGGAGGAGTTAGGAGCACGGAGCTCTAAGCGCCTGAGCCACGGGGCTGGCCTATTTTTTGTTCTTCAGTTCCTCATTTCCTTCCTTCTTTTGCGTTAATTGAATATTTTTTCAGTATATCATTTTAATTCCTCTGTTTACTTCCTAACTACCTTTCTTTTCATGTATTTTTTGTTTATTTAGGATTTAAAAATACATTTTTAACTTATCCCATCTACTTAGAGCTGCATTGAATTGCTCCAGATAAAATATAGAAAACTTGCAATAGTATAATTCCATTTGCCCCTTGTTCTTAGTTTTCGTATATGTTGCATCTATACTTGTTATAAACCCATAAATACAGTTTTTGCTTTAAACAGTCATATCTTTTAAATAGGAAATAATACATGTATGTTGATAATTTTTTACACTTACCCATATATTTTCTATTTCACTATTTTAGCATAATTTTACTATACTATCAAGAATCCTGAAATATTTATATTTTTAACTAATAATGTGTTAACAGGAATTTTTATGGCAATAATTAAAAATGGCAATATATTTGTTATAATCATGTTTTTCTCACTGATTTTTATAAATTAAAATTTGAAATAATTTAAATGTCTAAAAATAGGAAAATCAGTACATGAACTATGTTACATACATAGGATGAATAAGCACATTCGTTTTTAGGATACCGGTTAACTGATATATGTATATAATTATTATAATTAATATATAACATTGTTATGGTTTTTAGGAAAAAAGACTAAAAAAAGTAATGTACCTAGATATTAATAGCAGTTCTCTTCAGTTAGTTGGATTATTTATTTGGATTACTGCCTTTTGCTTATTTACACTTTTCTGTATTTTCTAAATTTTTACAATATATGTTCTTTATAATCAGTAGAAAAGTGCAATGAAAAAGAATTCAAGATTAGGGAGCCCTAATCTTATTATACAAACACTGGTCAAAATCTTTAAAACTAGTTAATCATAGTATTAAGAATAATTAATTTTCATAAATATACTTATCAACTTGACTTTAGGATAATATATGTCTTTAGTTGGACAAGTTTGGAGCATAGAATGTAAGAAGGCAAACTGTAGTGAAAGACATATGGATTCATATATTATTCAGTATATTAACACCTGTTCTGTTGGTAGGGTTTCCTTTACTGGTATGATTTAAAGATTGCCACAGGTCCCTGAGAGTTTCAAAGTATCTCCCTGGCTGGCTGCATCAGCCCTTAAAGTTTCTGTAAATTGTTTAAAATTCTTTTTTTACTATGAAACCTACCGTATTTTATCTAGGAGGTGAGCATCCATTGACACATAACCACAGGTTACTGTATCAGACTCAGGACGTTCTGATGAAGAACATCTTGGCAGGTTTGGTAAAGACCTACAGCTACAGAGCTGACAGAGCAGGGCAATTCTAAGCAGAATTCTACAGTGGGATATCCTGGAAAGTTCAATGGCAGCCTGAGAGTATGGAGAGCTTTGTAGGCTTGGAGGCAGGTAGAAGGAAGAGGAAAAGAAGAAAAAGGAGAGAGAATCCTAAAAATGGGTGCAGGTACCACCCAAAATGTATTCATTCCCTGGGCTTGTGTTCAGTTATTAAGCTTGTATTATCTTTTAAGTGGAATTTGTCAGTGACCATTTACTCTCATGGTTCCTCATTTGCTTGCTCCTTCATTGAAACAGACATACAAGTCCTCTGTAAATTTGATAGTCCTTTTGCCTTGATAGGCAAGATGTGTTTGTTATTTTCCCCTTCACATCTTCAAATTCCAAAGAGTTGCCTCAGTAATTGAAGACATTAATACCCATTAAAGAGACACGGCAAGTGAACTATACCTGGAGTAGGGGGGATGTATTACAGGTTAATCAGGACTTTCTGGAGACTGTACTTCTTCTTCCTTGGCTGTCACATGCTCACAATGCTAAGATGGAATTTGAAGCCAGGCGAAAGAGAAGACAGAAGTCTGTGGGAGCTCTTGCTAGATGGACTTTCAGAGGCTCACAAGTCGTTATGTTGGCAATGTCCGTTCAGTCTTCCCAAAGGAACAGTTCAAAGGAAGGAAGTCATAAACACATACACACACACACACACACACACACACACACACACACACACAGAGTCAGAGATCGGAATACATAAAGATGTAACAAAGCCAACTCTAACTCCTTCATTGTAGAGATTGAAAACAATTGAAGTCTGTACAATTTGACTTACCCAAGATTATAACTAGTTAATAGCAGAGCCCAGATTAGAACCCAGGTCTCTTAGCTGTTAATCTAATGGGTTTCCCACAATATCAAGTTGCCTCAGGCCTAGGTATTAGACACACACCTTCAAAGCCCATAAAAAACACCAAACAAAGCAGGGCAAAAAGCCAAAAGCAAGGTCCTGCTAGTCTGACATCAAACACTAGAAGAAAATGTGTAAACATGTTGGTGGTCTAGAATCTCATGGTGCCTTTTTTTTTTTTTTTTCATGGTGCCTTTTATAAAAAGTGGATTCTATCAACTGTACTAAATAATGTTTTCCTCCTAAAATTGCTAAACAAAAGAAGGGAATATAGATTGCTACTTATTTAGGCCCTGAGACATTTTTGATGTGAAATGATGTATATCATTTGAAGTCTGGCTTCAACTGATTTGGCCAATACTTTGTAGCCATGGACAGAGTAAGAATGAGCCTGTTGTGTCAGGATGCTTGGCTGACTGCCAAAGGAGTTAGAATAAGGTCATGTTTATTCTATTGGACATTTTATTCCTTATCTAGACTCCAAGAAGCAAAGAGCATGATAATGAAGTCTATGGGTGACCTAAATTGGGAGGCATCGTCAATGTGAATGAGGAAAGAGAAATAAAATAAACATATATGCCAGAGAAGACACAGTGAGACTTCACTTGAAAAGAAACCTAACAACTTAGGATGGAAATGGGTTCCAGAAATTCTAGGGATAGGAAAGTCATATAAAATGATAATGATTTAAAAAGAAAAGGGGAATTATAACAGTTTGCAAACTGCTTCAAGATCACAATATGGAATAGTGAGAAAAGTACCCCAAACAAAAAGGTGCAACTATATACTTATATATATTTACATAAATCTTCCATCTCAGAAAGATTTTCTGTTATTATTTCGGGAATGTAGACATTTTTGGTGTAGAATTGGAGCTGGTATTGAAATAACCAAGTAAAGATCGAGTTGCATGTAAAAGACACTGAGTACGATGTGAAGGTGTTGGTAGTATCCTCAGGAGCCCAATGACATTAAAGACCAAAGAGGAAGAATTGAAAAAAAGAGAAAGAGAAGGATATTACTGTTTCTGCCCTCTGTTGTCTATTATGCTTTTCTCTCTGCTGCTTCATCAAGAAACAACAAACAGAATTTGTTTCTTAATAAATCCTTGCCAATTTCTAGGTCTAGAAAAGGGCGGCCAGGCTGTAGCTACAATTTAAGTCCAGCTGGTTAAACTGAGGCTCCTTCCATAATCTTATGAATATTTTTGATGTCTCAGGGAACCAGAGCCAGAGACGCTCAATTTTTATTATTCTCCCATGTTTTTGGAATTTGTAGTTGGAATTCTCTCTGAGTGCCCTTATCAGAACATACAGCAGTCTGTTCCACACTATAAGTAATGCCATGATGAAATTTAGCACATGAGATTGCTGTGTGATAAAATTCAGAAATCATGTGCCATTGGACCAGAGACGCCCCCTCCCTCTACACTTGTATAGAGTAACTGAGGTGCCCTTTTCAGCAGATGCTTCTATTTCATGGTAGAAGGAATCCATTAAAGATTGCAAGAGATATTTAAAATAAAGACTGACTCACCCAGAAATCTTAAAGGATCCAAACACATCAATTCTCACCGACCCACAGGAAAGTAGGGGTTTAACTTTTCAACAAAAGTATAATAGAAATGATAAATGATGCATGAAAAGTAAAAGGGAACAGAATTATAAGAAAAAAGAATCACACAGTACTGTAGCCTAATTCTTAGTAAACATCCATCCAGCCTCCAATTTTAAGGGCATGATTCACCTTACAATGAAATAGTCAATATTTACCAGTCCGAATTCCTGGGAGCTTGACAGCAACAAATTCAAGTGGTCTCTCAGAGTTAAGAATGGCCTGGATACCAGGTTTTCCCTTTCTCTATTCTGAAAGTCTGTCTGTTTAAAAAGTTCTGCTGTAACACAGCCATCTGGAATGCTCTGCTCTTTCCCAACCAGCGCATATGCTGCCTGTGATCATTTTCTTGACCAGCACACTATTTTGACAGAGGGCACGGTGTCAGCATTAATTTACCTCACTATATCCTTTCATGAACCGGTCCAGGGACTCCTAAACTGCATCCTCTTTCTTTTGCCTACTCAGTTCTATGCATCTGAAAGATTCAGTTTAAAAAGAAACTGAATGAAAGGCCACAATTCTGAAGATTTCTGGAAAAACAATATCGTATGTGCTGTCAGAGCAGTAAAAGGGACACCCATGTCTGTGATACAGTGATGATTACAAAGAATGTATTGAGTGCATCAGATGAAAGTCATCACTGAAAGATTTGATTTATGTTCAAAGACCTTCAAATAAGTGCTTTATGGTTGAAGGGAAACCTGTTTCTGATTCAAGTAGTATGTATGGGATTTATGGGTACTTGCTACATGGGCCAGGCACTATTTATTTCATTTCAGTCCTACGAAATGCCAAGTATTTTGGTTATGCTGGGGATACAAGGATGAATATAACATAATCACTGCCTTCAAGAGGCTCGTAGTTGAGTACGGGAGATTCATAAATAGATAGCTGCATTCAGTCACAATGTGGTAAGTGTAATGAAAGAGGCAAACATGGAGGGCTATGGAAGCACATGGGGAGGTTAGGCATGGTTTTCTGCAGGAAGGATAGAAGGAAGAAGGAGCAGCTTGAACTAGGGCCAAGGACTGAGAAACAATGCTTCAGGGGTACTAGAGAACAGAGTAGGATGTGGGGAGTGGGGAGAAATGACGGCTAAAGAGTCAGGCAGAGTCCAGATCATGCCAGATCCCGTGTGACATGTTAAAGAGCTTTCCTAGCATATACTTAATGGAATATTTTATTTCTAGCTGGAGAATTCTGTGGGGATAAAAGTTTGGAAAACACTGAATCAAAAAGACTTCTTTAATGTAGAGTCTCTTGGAAACTCAAATATGCTCGTATGCATTGTAATTCTCCAAAACAAGGATATACACACTTCTGACTATGAATTACCTATGAAAGATCATCTTTTGCGACTAGAGTTCCAAGAATCTCATGTGGGAAGTAACGCACAAATCTTTGGGAAATCATTAAGGGTTTTAAATAGATCGAGGCTATGGACAGGTTTGCATTTTAGAACACACGGGTAGCATTTCAGAACTCAAGGTAAGAGACAATTAGAGGGGGACAAAATTGATGGCAGAGACCAGTTAGGGACTATTGTTCCAGAGGAGCAAATTAAAAACATTAAAAAAAATGTTTAGGAGGTTCGATGGACAGAACTTGATCATTGATTGAACGTAGGAAGGGGAGGGATAGGAAAGATTCAGTTTCTAACATGGGTGGTCAGGTGGAGGGGGTGCCAACGATTAAGTAATTATAAGAGGAGAAGTAAGTATAGGTAAGATACCCTGAGTTTAGTTTTGGACCAGTTCAGATTGAGGAAATCTATGATATATCTAGCAGAGATTTTAGGAGATAATTGGATATGAGTGTGAAGCTTCTGCTAAATACCCAGATTTGGTGGTCAACAGCATATCACTGTAGTTAAAATTATGACAATATTAAAAATCACCCAGGAAGAGCAAGTAGAATTAGAAGAAATATGGGCCAAGGATAGAAGCCAGGGGCATTCCAACAAAAGTGTTTATGTACATAACAACTTCAAAACCTTGAATCAACTCAAACCATAAATACAGGTTGCTATTTAAAAATACCAACAACACAGTATTAGATCTATTTCAGTGATGATTTTGGATCTACCTTAAGTTTATGTCTTTCCTTACTTAGACTTTTTATATTGGTCTATATCAGATATTTTAAAAAGCATTCTTCACCCCACTTTAATTAAATTACCAGTGTTTTTTTTTTTAATGTTGAAGTTCTTTCCTTCTTTTAGTTACCCTTTGAAAACAGGGAGCTTCAGTAGCAAATAGAGATTTGAACTGAGGCTGTCATATTTAAACCTGTGAATTTGCAGATTGCTAGTGGTGGCTCCAAAATTTCTACAGAGGAGAGACTTGTGGCAATCCAGTCGAAAGAAGGTGCTAAGGCAAGATTAATACAGGAAATGTTTTTACTAAGGTTGAATGTTTTTTTGGAGGTTGGGGGTTGATGAAAATTATGCATGGGGTGAAGGGAGATAAATTTTCCTTCACTTGGCCTATGACTGCTCTTTTACATAATTAAATATATGGTAATTAATATTTCCAGCTGACATTAACATTAACCCTCTAAGTAGCTAATAATGTGTTCAGCTAAAAGTCTCCTGCAACTAAATTGTGCTAAACCATATCTTCATTGTGCATTTACACGGTGTGATCAAACAATATAGTGAATGTTTAAATTTAAAAAAACTATTACAGTAAAAGACAGAAATTGCTGCACCAGAAGCACTGTGTGACGTGGAGCCTTTCCGTTGTGATCACAAAATTCAGTGAATGCTGCTGCCAAGTGCCATCCAACAGAAAGGCAGGTATCTTCAATATCGGAAGCAGGCTGTCGAACATTAGTAACAGTGTGTGACAAGTTTCAACTTGGTAGGTTCAGTCAGTCAGGTGTGAGCTACGGTTGAGAGAAGGTGTGTTTTAAAGTGTGCCGTAAATCATCCTCCATCATGACTACACTCTGTCACACATCGTTTCTGGTATAAGGCAATTTCTGTCAAATAAAAACATCACGGTGTGTCCTCATCCACATTCATCACCGGATTTGGCACTGTGTGACTTCTGGCTCTTCCTGAAAGTCAAAATGACCATGAAAATAAAACATTTTCAAATTGATTCAGGACATCCAGGCAACCATGACAGCACAACTAAAGACACTCACGAAAAAGAACTTCCAGAACTGCTTCAGAAAGTGGCAAGAACAATGGGATAGGTGTGTATGAAGTGAGGGGAAGTATTTTGAGGGCGATTAACGGCAATGTGTCTTTTACTAAAATATTTTTTTTTATTTAAACATTAAACATTCACCATATTTTGTGATATCTCACACACACACACACACACACACACACACACACCTACCTCTCATTAACCTAATTTATATTGTTGATTAAATTACCTCGCTTTATTCTTCAGTACATTTTAAAAGCAATGTAGTAGAACTTTAAAATATAATCACCCACGGCAAAACATAGCTTTGCTTAGTATCTACCACAGTTGGCTCTCAGTGTGTATTTTGTAGATACTAAAATTTTTACATAACCATCTGAATTCTTTGTGGAAAGAATCAGAGTATAAATAAATGAGTGAATAAATACGTGCAGGATTTCACTTATGCTGAATACTAAAATTATGTATCTAAGGACAGATCTTTTACTTCTTTGATTAAATTTATTCCTAGGTATTTTACAGTCTTTGAAGCAACTGTAAATGAGATTGTTTTCTTAATTTCTCCTTCTGATATTTTATTATTTGTATATTCAAATGCAACTGATTTCTGAATATTAATTTTGTATCCTGCTACTTTACTAAATTCATTTATCAGTTCTAATAGTTTATTGGTAGAGTCTTTAGGGTTCTCTATGTATAGTATCATGTCATCTGCATATAATGACAATTTTACTTCCTCCTTACCAATTTGGATGCATTTTATTTGTAGGGTATCCAATGGACACTTGTCTCATTAGGGAGACCACCTCAGGGATGATGTAGATGCCTGATCACTGCACTGTACACCTGAAGCTGAAGCTGAACAACAATGAATGTCAACTACAATTTTATGTATGTGTGTATATATATATATATATATATATATATATATATATATATATATATATATAGTTACAAGAAGTGGAGAAGTGGAGTACAGCATTAGGAATAGACAGTGGAAATGTAGTGGCTCTATGTGATGTCAGAGGGGTAGTAGATGGGGGGAGGGGGTTATCACTGTGTGACGGATATAAATGATAAATGTCTATTACATTGTTTTGTACACCTGAAACTAATTAAAAAAAGAATTAAATCTAAAAAAATAAATAAATTTATGTATCTAATTCACTCTTACATTGTAAATGACATACTTAGGTGTTTGTGTTGCAAGTTTAATATTATACAAATGTGAAGGAGTATTAAGGTACACAGAACTTTTAAAAAATAAAAACATGAAATAATCTGTGTATCACTTAAGAGTAATTCAAAAGATTATACCTCATCGATCTGAAGAATTAAAGCGATTAGTTTCTTTGGCACAGAGCTTTCTTCCCAAGAATAATTTAGGCATTAAAAAACTAAGTTGTCAAGTAGTTATTATCTTGGAAAAGGCAGAGGCAATACCTGTGGTGTATGTGCCCACTCCAAATACAGCTTTGCAAAAGGCAGGTTGCTTGGAACCCTTGCAAGGGATACAATTAACTTGAAGCTTAATGAAATCAAGGTGGTTTTCAATGTTTCATGATCAAAATAAGGTTTATTGTGACGTTCTGAGAATGGTCAATGTATGGCCTTCTTTAGCTCAAGAGATTATGTTTAGTTAACAGAATAAACAGTGGCAACCATCACTTTTCCCAAAGACTGGTTTCTTCCAAGGAATTCCAAAGGAAGGGCATTTTATATCAATAGAGTCTTTGCAAATCTAGAGCAGAAATATAAATTGCATTTCAGAGAACCTCAAAGCTTGTGCTTTTATAAAAATATTTATGAGGAAATAGGAAATATCAGGTTTGGGGGAAAAGATATTCCATATCTAATTCTTTGTCTTAAAAAATTAGTTTAGGCACCAAAACTGAGATTTTAGTTAATGGCATAGATGATTATATTAGCTGATATTTCTTAGGAAATTTAACTGGTCTTTCTTAGGAATTTCTTGGGAAATTCTCATGAAATCTGCTACCATGTGTCCCTGAAAATAAGACTTAGCCAGACCATTAGCTCTAATGCGTCTTTTGGAGCAAAAATTAATATAAGACCCGGTTTGATATGATATGATAGATATGATATATGATATAAGACCCGGTCTTACAGTAAAATAAGACAGAGCCTTATATTAATTTTTGCTCCAAAAGATGCATTAGAGCTGATGGTCCAGCTAGGTCTTATTTTCGGGGAAACACGGTATTATGGACACATAACGTAATGGTTATGAGAATATATCTCCCCTACAGAGAGATTTCAAGCCCTTCTTTGGTCTGAATGTTCTTGTTTCAAATTGAAAAGGAAATCTCAGAAGGTGTGAATCTGGAGTTTAATAATGACTGAAAGCACTAATGAGCAGAAAGGCTAAAGAGAATTTCAACATCCTGAGATGTTTAGAGATGTCTTTTTGGCAGATGTCTTTTCTGCCACCCACTCCTCCCCAGCCCCATTCCCAGGACATAAACAATCCAAAAAAGACAAAGGAAAATATAATTAAGAATCAAATAATAGCAAAATAATGCAATTAGGAAACTAAAAATATTTCATTCAGATATATGCAATAATTTTCTTATGAGTCTTCATTCATCAGAGATACAGGTTTTATTTGTATTATCTTATGAAAACCAGGCCACATAAATGACCAAGAAATCCAGACAGATGTTTGTGAAACAAACTTGATAGTTTTTGTGTTTAAATATGTGCTTTTACTTAATCCACTTTCAAGTAATATATAATCTACAATAATTTATAGATTCAGTACTGGTTGATTTTTTTGGGTAACATTTATATATACCTGTGTTATTTCAAACCATATTTTTTAATTTAAGTAATGGCTGCTTTTGGTCATATTGTGGTTTACTTTCTATTTTTTATATAATTATATGTGTGTATATATAATATTTATTATTTATATATTATATAAGCAACGTTTATATTCATAATTACTGTTTGCTCTTATTATAAAAAGGAGTATAAGCTGCTAAGTTTTAAAAGGTAAATTAGCCTCATTTTGCATATAAACACAAATTACTTAGTTAATATCTGAATACCAATGAATGTTATTCCATCTCAGTTTTATCTTCTCCTGCTGTCTTTGGCCATCTCTTCCAGCCACTACTCCCACTCTACACTATGTCTCCCTGTTCCTGCTAAATCAGGTAGAAATGGCCTTGCCTAAGAAATGGTGAGTTCAAAAATAGTATATCTAGGTTTGATAAAACCTGTGAATAATTTTATTTAAAAAAAAAATCAAACAATTTCTAGAGCAACATTCTCTAGAGTGAACATTCAGCACACAGGGCATGTGTAAGAGGATCCATAGGGAATGTGATAAAACTACTCGCACTTAGATTTGTCTTTCCTTATCCTCTTAAAATTTCAATCATTGCTTGTTTTATAACATACATAATGTGTTCATAATATGTTAGTCTAGTGGAATAAAATATATAATATAGTCTAGTGGAATATATATACCAGTATTTTTTTTTTTTCTGCTGGGGTGTAAGATCAAAGAAATTAGAAAATCAGAAGTATAGAGCTTAAGAGCACTTGCTTAGCAGTCTGATACCCTTAGATTTGATTTATACCTCTAACACCAGCTGTGTGATCTTAAGCAAGTTACCTAACTTCTCTATGCCTCAGTGTCCACATCTGTAGAATAGTAATAATCATTATAATACCTGCCTCATAGTGTGGCTTGAAGAGTAAATTGAATGATGAATGTAAAGTACTTAGGGCATGGTTTACACTAAAAAAAGTTAGGTACTTGTATGACTGGAAAAGATCATGTGGAAAGGTCATATGGAAACTTTTGGATTAATACACTTAAACTCAAGGTTTTCTTTCACTGAAAGACGCTAAATAGAGTTTTATTATTCAGAGAGAAGAATTTCAAATTGGAGAAATTTCAATTATCACATATTTTTCAGACAAATCTGTTCACATTTTAAAAAACATAGACCACAAAATTACTTTTCTGGGACCAGTGAACTAGCACTTGATGGTCTAAGTTGTACACAGCGTTCATTTTAGTCCCATGTAAGAAAATATTTATTCACTTAATGCAGATACAAATTGAGTGCCTAAGTACATAATTCTAGGAACCCTGAAGGCAACAGTGTTCTTTTCATATTTTTCGTAGTTGAGGTTTATTGATTTTCAGCATTATCGCAAAACTCATTTCATTAGAGAATTTTTTTTTGTAAAAAGGTAACAAAGTAATTGAAGATTTACCTACTCAAAAATTATTGTGCATTAAATTTGTGTGTATGTATATGTATACATATGTATATTTAATGAGCAAAGCTCATTAATAACAAATATGTAATCCTGCAAATCATCTTGAAAGAACTGATCTATTGAGAACTTGCTCCAGAATTAGAGAATAAACAATGGAATTTTAAAAAAAAATCAATGAGAAAGTAAGCTTTTATTTTCAGGAATGTAGTCTTATTTCACTGGGATTTGGAAGTCTTTTCATAGTGGAGCAGGATTGTCCCCTGCCCAACTCCCCAAAGCTTTGCTGAAGTTCAAAATACACTTGTTATTCTCTTTTTAAAATTTATTTTTAATTTATAGTTGACATACAATATTATATTAGTTTCAGGTGTACAACATAATGATTCAACATTTATGTACCTCTCAAAGTGACCACAAGTCTAGTAACCATCTCTCACCACACATATTTATTAAGATATGATTTACTCTATTCCCTATGCTGTACATTACATCCCCACGACGTATTTTATAACTGAAAGTTTGTACTTAATCACCTTCCCCTTTCCACCCACCCCCATCCGCTTTGGAACCATCAGTTTGTTCTCTGTCTATGAATTTGTTTCTGTTTTGTTTTGTTGGTTGGTTTGTTTGGTTTGTTTCCACCTATAATTGAAATCAGATGGTATTGTCTTTCTCTGTCCAACTTATCTCACTTAAGATAATACTCTCTAGGTCCATCCATATTGTCACAAATGACAAGATTTCATTCTTTTTTATGACTCAGTAATCAAAATATATTTCAAAAGTCGTTTTTGTTTTGTTTTTTACTTTAGACCATGTTACCTAATGCTCAGTAGTCGCCTGATTCAGATAAACCTCATGAAATCTGAGTAGCTAGATGCCTGGGTAATAGTTTTATTACATGCTCACTATGGAGTTCTAACAGGAAGGGAGGAAAAGGCAGACAATGGAGCCTGAATACTTATGACAACTGACCTGACATCAGGCTTTCATCTAAGTCAATATGGGACTTTAGCAGAAATGTATCTTAAAGATACATATAATGAAAAATCAGAGTCAATGAGCTATTCGTAGGAGGCTCAACATGCGCCACAAAAGTGTATTAAGTACCTACTACGTAAAAGACATTGAAAAATTCTGGGAGTGAGGTTGGGAAAGATTAAAAATAATAGGATATATTCATCTATATATTCATCTATATAGATGAATAGGATATATAGAAAGACAATGTCTTTCTCCCCAAGGAACCTCCTGTCTGATGAGAGAGATACACTTGTACAAACTAAGCATGTAAAATATAAAAAGGCTGTGGGATAGGAAAGACTACTGGGATTGGATCTTAAGCTTGGATTCAGAATAAGGTTGTCTACTTGCTGGTCTAGACTAAGTTCCCACATAACAATACAGGACACGTCATTAAATTTGAATTTTAAGTAAACAATGAATAGTTTTTATTTATTTATTATTATACAAGTATACCCCTTTGCAAGCAATATACTTGTTCTAAAAAAATTACTTTAAAAAAATTTAACAGGGCATCTTGTATTTTTATTTGCTAACTCTGGCAACCCTATCTTGAACAAGTGTGCTGATTATTTATAGTTTGTCAAATCCATCCACACTTTTCTGCCCTATTCTGCATCCCTCCTGGATGCCAACTCCTGTGATCTCTAGTTCCTGTGCTCCCTTGCCAGTTGGCTTCTTGTTGAATTCAGCCAGTGGGAAGGACGGGGAGGAGACAGTAGGAGGAAAAAGAGGCCAAGTCTTCCTCCTCGCCTCTTCCATGCCGCAGTGAAGCATCTCCGGTGGTGGCAGTATTCCCCTCTAACTACAGCTCTGGCCTGACAGTTCCTGCTACATGGCTTCAGGTCTCCTGGGACCCTGGTCACATTTGTTGCTCCCATTGCTCCTTCAGCTTTAAGAGTAACAACAGTTTTTCTTTGCTGCTTATCTCTGGTTACCTCAGCATCCCTTTTGGTTTCCCTAACTTTGCCCACATCTCTGTAGGGAGTCCATTATAACCTTCATTTGAACCATCTGAGTTAAATTGTTTCCTTCCTGGATGCTGGTTGGTAAAGCCAGTCACTTTAACTTTTTTAAGCCTCATCTCTTTCTTCATAAAATGAAGAAAATAATACCTCCTTCATACATTTTTTTGTAAGACGATTATATATGTGAATATCATAGGGGTGGGAATCTAACATTTGAATTCATACATAGCACACTATATAAATAATTCTTTCCAGCTTTGGTATGGCTGAATAGTGCCAATTGAACCAAATCTCCAACATATAACAACTATAAACTCCTGAACAATATCAAAATCAACTCTCTGAAGGAATTGGATAATAACACCAAACAGGCAGCTACTGGAGAAGAGTTAATACTTGGGTAAAGGAAACAGCACTGGGTAAGTTTCTCATTTTTATAGCTTTAGACTGAGGGCAGGCCCCAGTCTACACCAGATGGGGAGGCTAAAAACCCAATAGAAAATCTGCAGTCTTACTGACTGAAGAACCAGAGGGCAGAGCTTAGAGCATCTATAGCCACTAGAAATTAAGGGAGGAAATCCAAGAAAGGAGAGTTATTTCCAGAAAGAGGAGCCCCAAATTCTATATATAAACGCTTTCCAAATCTCTAGTTGATGCCTGAATCACACCTTCATGGCGCAGACACAAGCAGGTCAACTAAAACTAAAAGAACAGCAGTTAGATTTAAGCTGCCTCCAATTCAGGAGAGTTTGTAGTTCCAGCCAAGTTAAGCATCTATTAAAACAAAGCAATCAACACTTTTCCGAGAAATATAACAGGATACAGAGTCTCTGAAGCACATCATTCACAATGTCCAAAATATAATCCATAACTACTTGATGAAGAAACAGGAAACACGAACAACTATAAAGAGAAAAGACAATTATCAGAAGCCAAACTCTAAGAAAACTCAGATGTTGGAAGTATCAGATAAGGGTTTTAAAACAACTAGTATAACTATGTTCAAGGATATAAAGAAAAATATTCTCATAATGAATGGAAAGATAAGAATCTCAGCAGGGAAATAGAAACTATAAAAATAATAATTACAGAATTGAAAAATACAATATCTGAAATAAAAATATTCACTGAATGGAATTAGCACAGAATAAATAGGATAGAAGAAAGAATCAGCTCAAAGACAGAGCGATGGAAATTATACAACTTGAAGAACAAAGAGAAAAGATTTAAAAAATTGACAGTCTCGAGGGCCTGAGATACAATATCAGAATGTCTAACATTGTGTAATTGGACTCACAGAAGGAGAGAAGAGAGAAAATAGAGCAGAACAAGATATTTGAAGAAATAATGGCTGAAATGTTCTCAATTTGGTGAAAGAAAGAAATTTACAACATCAAGAGTTTCAGAAAGCCCCAAACAGAGTAGGTCTAAGAAAAGCCACATCTAGTTACATCATAGCTAAACTGCTGAAAACCAAAGATGAAGGAAAACTATTGCAAGAGGGCTGAGCAAACAGACCCATTGTGTACAGGGGAACAATTCAACTGACTGCTGCTGACTCCTCAACCGTAACAATGAGGCTAAAAAACAGAGGAACAATATCTTTAAAGTGCTAACAGTAAAAAACAGAAAAGCCAGAATTCTGTACGCAGCAAAAAAATATACTTCAATAATAAGGCAAAATAAAGACATTTTCAGATAAAAAAAAACAACCAAGAGACTTCATTGTCGGCAGACCTGTGCTGCAAGAAATGTAAAAGGAAATTCTTCAGGCAGATGGAAAACGAGAACAGGTGGAAGTTCAGATCTTTAGGAAAGAATGAAGGGCTTTTCAAGTGGTAAATATGTGGGTAGATAAGTATTTCCTCGCAACTGACATGAAAATAATTGTTTCTCTAGGTAGTATTACTTTACAATAATGTGTATAAATATACGAGGTATGACAATTAAGTTCGTGAACTTGTTGCAATGATGTTGCTAACCTTTTTTGATATCAGATGGATCATTCATTATGAATTTGTACCAACTGGATAAACAGTCAACCAAGTTTACTATTTGGAAGTGCTGAAAGGCTGCATGAAAATGTTAGACGACCTGAACTTTTCACCAACAATTCATGGCTCTTGCTTCACGACAATGCACCAGCTCACACGGCACTGTCTGTGAGGGAGTTTTT
This sequence comes from Rhinolophus sinicus, assembly GCF_057876585.1. Lineage (NCBI taxonomy): Eukaryota > Metazoa > Chordata > Mammalia > Chiroptera > Rhinolophidae > Rhinolophus > Rhinolophus sinicus. The sequence continues at coordinate 68,038,503 of NC_142501.1, read as the reverse complement.
AGCCAGTAAACAAACAACTATATAGGAACACCCTCCCTACTCACCTGATCTGGCCCCCAATGACTTTTTTCCTGACCTGAAGATAAAGGAAATGTTGAAAGGAAGACATTTTTTTTTAAATTAAAATTTATTGGGGGGCCAGCCTGGTGGCTCAGGCGGTTGGAGCTCCATGCTCCTAACTCCGAAGGCTGCCGGTTCGATTCCCACATGGGCCAGTGGGCTCTCAACCACAAGGCTGCCAGTTCAACTCCTCGACTCCTGCAAGGGATGGTGGGCTGTGCCCCCTGCAACTAGCAACGGCAACTGGACCTGGAGCTGAGCTGCACCCTCCACAACTAAGACTGAAAGGACAACAACTTGACTTGGAAAAATGTCCTGGAAGTACACTCTGTTCCCCCAATAAAGTCCTGTTCCCCTTCCCCAATAAAAAAAAAAAATCTTTAAAAAAAGTTTATTGGGGTGACAACTGTTAGCAAAGTTACATAGATTTCAGGTGTACAATTCTGTAATACATCATCTGTATATCACATTGTGTGTTCACCACCCAGTGTCAGTTCTCTTTCTGTTACCATATATTTGATCCCCTTTACCCTCGAAAGGAAGACATTTTGATGACATTTAGAACGTCAAGGGCAATAGGACGACAGCTCTGACAGCTCTGATGGCCATTCCAGAAAAAGAGTTCCAAAATTGCTTTGAAGAGTGGACTAGGTGCTGGTGTCGGTGCATAGCTTCCCAAGGGGAGGACTTCGAAGGTGATTGTAGTGATATTCAGCAATGAGGTATGTAGCACTTTTTCTAGGATGAGTTTTCAAACTTAATTGTCAGATCTCATATGTGAAAGAGCATTAGATAAGAAGTTTCAACTGAGTCACTGAGATGCAAGGTGTCTTGGATAGAGGGGCACATTCCAATGGCTATGGTAATCCAGGTGCAAGTTTTCAAAGGAAACAGCCAAGAATATGTTAGATGACTTACCCATGTTAAAAGCATAAAATTTTTGGATTTCTGATTTTTGAGAGTGATTAATTTGGAGAGAGCTATGCTGAGCTGTGATTATCAACCATTACCATCCGAAGAGATTGGGGCAGGGGTCTTGGCACTCAGGTCCAAAGAAAGGAGCTTCAGTGGGACCAACCATTTGGATAGATCGATATGGTTGAAGGGTATAAATAGATTCATTCTTTCATTATTTATTAGTTCAGGTTTATTGAGATATGCATACAGTAAAATTCACCTTTTTTTCAGGTGTACAATCCTATGAACTTTGACAAATGCGTATAACATTTGGTGGCATATGAATAATACCACATCATTACCCCCAAAAGTTCTCTGGTATCCCTTTGTAGTCAATTCCCTCCCCATACACCCAGCCACTAACACGCACTGATAACAAACCCTGTAGATTTGTCTTTTCTAGAATGTCATATAAGGAAAATCATGTAGTATGTGGCTTTTTCTATGTACCTTCTTTCACCTAACATATTGCTTTTGAGATTCATTCATTTATCAGTAGTTTTATGGATGAATTTGTTCTTTTCACCAACTCATGAATTTTTTGCTTGTTCACAGTTTTTGACAATTATGAATACAGCTGTTTTAAGCATTTGGATACAGAGCTTTGTGTGAACATGTCTTCATTTCTCTTGGGTCAGGCCCGGGATTTCTGGGGCAATAGGTTAAGTGTATGTTTAACTTTATTGGATTGCTATTTGAGTCTACTTCAGAAATTGGCCAGCAGATTGACCAACAGCTTTAGGAGCAGAATGAAAAAGAGAGCTATCTGCTCTCTCAGGGTGTGCTGGGATAGGATGCATGAGTGCTTACTGTAAACCAGGCAGTCTCTTCTATCAGGAGCTTATAATAAGAACAATAAATTATTTGCTTATAATTCTGTAATTTGGGTGGGTCTCAGGGCTGGCTTCTCTCTGTTGTGTTGACTGGAGTATCTATTCAGTATTGCTAGAGGATCTAAAATGTCTTTACTTCCCAATCTGGTGCCTCAGCTCACATGGTTGGAACATCTGGGGTCTGGCTGAGCCTCTCTCTCCAGCAGAGTAATTGGACTAATGTACATGATGACGCAACTCCAAACAGGTAAAAACAGAAGCTACAAGGTCTCTTAGAATCTAGGCCTAGAAGTTACATAGAACAAAAACAACAAAAGAACAAGACAAACAAATGAGAAACAAAAACTCATAGACACAGACAATAGTTTAGTGGTTACCAGAGGGTAAGGGGGGTGGGGGGGGGTGAGAAATGAGGGTAAGAGGGATCAAATATATGGTGATGGAAGGAGAACTGACTCTGGGTGGTGAACACACAATGTGATTTATAGATGATGTAATACAGAATTGTACACCTGAAATCTATGTAACTTTACTAACAATTGTCACCCCAATAAACTTTAATTAAAATAAAAAAATTTTTGGCATTTTGATTATTCTTGGGCATTTAGAATAACTACTCAGACTGTATTTGTGACCTAACATGATTGTAGGACTTTGTCTAAGGATGGCCAGAAAAAATACGGGGCCTGTCTGAGTTTTGATCCACTCACATTCAACAGTTTAAAGAGTAGTGGGAAACACAAATAAATTGTCTTAAATACCAGTTATGCAGTTAGGTCTATAGGTGAATTTTCATGACAGTTAAAGAATCATTTAAAGAGTGAAAAATTCAGTGTAACTAGATATTTGACATCACATGCCATATACTAGAATGTTCCATCACTTACCAGCTGTGCAATCCTACGCAAGTCAATCTCTCTGTGCCTCCTATTTTTCATGTGTAAATGAGATAAATAGTATCTGCCTTGTTTGGTAGTTGTGAGAATTAGATAAAATGTAGATTAAGTGTTTAGTGCAAATAGTGGCTGTTCAGCAAATGATAGTTACCATCATCATCATCATCATCCGCCCTAAATTGTTTTGCTGAATTAAATTTTTTTGCAAGTCTATTTTTTATTTCCATTTTGTTAGTAGTTACTCATCTGTGGGCTTTTAGAAGTAAGAATATTTTATACTGCAATAACATCCTTACAAATGATTAACATAATGACTGCCACATACATAGTAAGTGTTCAACAAATGGTCGTGTTTATTATGGTCACTTGAATGCAAGCCCTTTTGGCATGCTCTCTTGGCACCGTGCACTGGGACATGCCCTTGCTGCTACTCCATTTAATCTCTTTGAATCTTAGTTCCTGCTTGTGTAAAACAGGGCTTTGACTTCCTTTACCTACCTCACAGCACTGCTATGAGGAATAAGAGCGTTTTTTTGTACGAGCAGTTTTAAAACACTATGCATAACTTTGGGGAGGATGTGGAGAAAACGGAAACTTGGTGCACTGTTAGTGGGCTTGTAATTGGTGCAGCCACTATAGACAACAGTAGGGAGGTGCCTCAAAAAATTAAAATTAAAACTACACGATGACCCAGCAATTCCACTGCTGGGTTTTTATCCAAAGAAAACAAAAAACACTAACTTGAAAAGGTATATGCACCTCCATGTTCACTGCAGCATTGTTTACAACAGCCAAGATATGGAAGCAACCTAAGTGTCCATCGATAGAGGAATGAGTAAAGAAGAGGTGGTAAATATAGGTATATATAATGGAATATTACTCAGCAATTAAAAAGAATGAAATCTTGCCATTTGTGACATGGGTGGACCTAGAGGGTGCTATGCCAAGTAAAATAAGTCAGAGAAAAACGAATACTGTATCATTTCACTTACATGTATAATCTAACAAAACAAATGATCAAAAAAACAAAAAAAACAAAACAAAACCTGAAATGGAAACAGACTCATAGATAGAGAGAACAAACTGATGGTTGCCAGAGGGGTGGAGGTTGGGAGGTAGGAATAGGTGGAAAAGGTGAAAGAAAACAAGAGACAGAAACTTCCAGTTATAAAATAAATAAGTCATGGGGACATAAGGTACAGCAGAGGGAATATAGTCGATAATATCGTAATAACTTTGTATGGTGATAGATGGTTACTAGACTTATTGTGGTGACCACATCCTAAGGTATATAAATGTCAAATCACTATGTCATACACCTGAAACTAATATAATATTGTATGTCAACTACACTTAAAAAATAACTGTATAAATACGAGTTAGCATTACTGTTGTGCAGATTATTTCCTTTTTATATTATTTGTAAATATCTTTTAAATGATATTGAATGACACTCAATATTTTTCTGAGCTGAAACCTCCATTCACATATAAACTGCTTCCTAAAAGTAGATGTGTATTTTCTAGCCCTATACACAGATGTTGTGATTGCAGAGAAGTAACAAGATCCTACTAGCCCACCAATCTTTCTTCTTCTTGGTACTGAAATACTCTCCTACCTTCACTGAAATTTCTCAATTAGTGCTTTTAGTAGGATAGACAAAAAGGGTCACACTTCTGAAAATGTTCATGTTTTACCCAGAAAGGTAAGGAAAATGTAGGTGTTGAGAGATGAGACTGTCTCCTACCACTTCTCAGGGCAAATTCATTGATTAGATCAGCTCAGAGTTAGCTAAGAACATCCATTCTAAAAGTGTGAGATCGTAAGATGGTCATATTTCACTGGAGGAGCCAAACACAATCACAACCATGTGAGAATAAATAGCTCAACGAGCTTTCATTCTATTTATGTCCAACAGAAGGTAGCTGCTTCCCTAAGATGCTTCCCACCAGATGGTGACTTCTCAGTTCATTTTTAACTACCTGCAAAATCACGGCACATGGCTCTGACCTTATTTCATTTTGGAATCTACCTTTTGTTTCAACACTAGATTACCACAGCTTCTGATTTTCATCTGGGCAGAAACATTTCTTAAAAGGCAGGAGGTCAAAGTCACAGGCAAACACATGTGCACATGAATATATTTACTTTTGTAAAAAGCTGTTTAGCTTCCTCTTCATAGGCCATCTGTAATTACAGGCAACCAATTTTTTGTTTCAGACCAGGTTCCCTCCTCTACCTACCTGATAACAATTATCTCTATTGACTCAAGAAATGAAAGCTGAGTTTAAATTATTCTAAAGGAAACATAATTATGAAGGCACATTGGCAGTTCTCTCTATACAGGCCATTCGAAAGTCAATCTAAAATCCCTTGGCTTATCTTTATCAATCCTCATTCCCCAAATCTCCTTTTAGTATTCATGATTGAGAATTGACAGCACAATTATACTGAGCCTCTAGGATAATCAGGGTAAGACCTTTAGGTAACGAGGAGTCACTAGGGAGCTTAGCTACCACTCTAATCAATTACTTTGTTTTGTCAGAATTTATGACCACACACTGGCCCCTTAAAATTAGTCATGGGCAGACATCTTGCAAGTAGGTGCTGCTTGTAGAAAGAGAAATGGGGCCAGTAGAAGGATCAGGACCTGTTCATCACCACTATTGGGAAAACAACTCGCAATAACCCAGGGGTCGGCTATTTTGTCATCTTCTTGGATGCAATTTAGCAAATGATGTTTTGGAGAAATGACAATGATGTACTGCTCTGCCATCAAGTATAAATCCATCTAAACTGTTTTCTCTTTATTTCCTAGGGTGAGCTGATTATTGTACTGAGGCTTATAAATAGGTAATGAGAAAAAGAGATATGCATATATGAAAATAATATTAGTTAAATGAAATGATGAAAATACTTATGACATAGTTCCCTAAATGATGATAATAAGCATTCTCAGCATCATATGGGGAACTTTTAGTTGGGGTATATACTTTTTATAATTTCTGATTTGGTTTTAGCACAGGGCATTATAGCTATTACCCCAGAAATGTGCAGTTGGAAAGAACATTTAAGAATAACTAGTCCAGCATCCTAATTTTACAAAGGAGGAAACTAAAGCCCATTGGGATTAGGTGTCTTTCCAAGGTCACCACACTGGCTCGTGGTAGAGGATCATACCAGACACGATCCCACATCTTCTGACTCTGAGTTTTGCATTCTTCCCACTCCCATGCACGTTACACAGGTAATTACTTTTATATTAAAACTTAAAGGAATTTATGCACATAATTAAAGATAAAATTATACTAAAAAGTGGTCCTCCATCTTAGACACACATTAAAATCACTGGGCGAACTGTTAAAACAACCAATACCAGACTGTACGCCATCAATTATATCACAACGTCTGGGGATGGGATCCAGGCATCACTAGTTCTCAAAGCCCCCAGGTGATTCCAGCGAGCAGCCCAGTTTGAGAATCACTGTATGTACTAAAATAATTATAATGAAAAACAGGTGTCCTTGGCCTAATTCTTCCCAACTCCCTACTTCTACCTTGTTTCCCCGAAAATAAGACTGGCTCTTATATTAATTTTTGCTCCAAAACATGCATTAGGGCATATGTTCAGGGGGTGTCTTATTTTTTGATGTCCAACAATCACATTTATTCAAATACAGCCACGTCATCTTCTTCAGGAACATCGTCATAATGTACTAAACGCGTCCATTTGGCTGACAATCTTAACTGGGGCTTATTTCCAGGGAAACACGGTACTTCTATAGCAGTTGTTCTCAAAGTTTGGACCGAGGACCAGAAGCATTGGCATCACCAGTGATCTTGTTGGAGCTACGTATTCATGGGCTTCAGCCCTACCTATGGAATCAAAATCTGTGAGGATGGGGCCCAGGAAACTGTGGTTCTTACTTATGTCAACATTTGAGAACTCCTATCCGATAGACTATGATTTTTTACTATTTTGATTTCCTCTGTGTTTACCACCATGACCAAATAATATGCTTAAGATCCCATTTCTTAATTTGACAATTTTCTATTTCATCTATTGACTTGCTGTTATGGTAAATGAGAGTTTATTTATCATTTAGTTCTTTGTACTTTCTCTCCTACCCTCATCCTTCCAGTAGAATTTCATCACAAATTTTTCACTAAATCAATCAGTCTGTGTTGACATTATTAATACCATTAAAATATTGTTTCCTGCAATGAAGATAAATCTATACTTATATACTTTTTCTTACATACTTATTGTTTTTCCTGAGATTAATAATTGCCTTATTTATTTATTGGTTAATTTTCTATGTATTTATTCTTAATAATTTTACATGTTCCAGTGTATTTGTTATATGACTACTAATGTAACTTTCAAATATCCAACACTGAGACATTCTGTCCATCCCATTTGGAAACCTATGCCCCTCAGTCTTCCATCCTCCTGCAATGATACGGACTGGTTATTCTCGGAGGTCTGCTATCCAGCTGACATTCTAGAACTTGGCATCATCCTTGACCCCTTTCTATCACACTACATCCAGTCTGCAGGCAAACTTACTACCACTACCTTCAAAGTGTATCCAGACTCGGATCCCCTCGCGCAACTTCTTCTGCGACCACCCTGCCCAAGCCATCATCCCCTCTCACCTGAATGACTGAACTTGTCTCCTTCGTTCTTTTACTCATCCCCCTTCACCCTACACTCCCTACCGTAGTCTTTGGAAACACAGCTCCTGTCATGTCTCGTGTATTTATAGTTATGTGTAAATAAAGAAAGGAACGATGTGCTGTTCAGAAAATGTTTCTTTCTTTCTCTGTGTGTGTGTGGGCCAGATGGGTGGGGTGGATAGATTACAGGTATGAGAATTCCATGTCTTTTCACCGATCATCCTGTAGGAGATCAATGTTATGGGAAACAAAGAAACAAAAACATTAAACATTTATACAATGAATACTTACTGTAAAATATTAAAGTAGAATATGTGATTCTAGCCTGTGAAAATTCACAAATTTCTATAGGAGATAAAAGTTGTACACACAGTACACTGAAAGGGCAAAACAAGGTTTGATTATATGTAGAAACCAGTATTATAGAAATTCAGAGAAAGAAAGAAAGCACTATTTTGGCTGACTAATAAGAAACACTCTATAGAGAAGACAGGATTTGAGTTAGAGTTTAAAATGCGTGTAATAATTTTGTGTGTAGAGACTGGAAGGAGAAGTTTTAGACTGAGATAGCAGTGACATCAAAGCATGGAGCAAAGAAATATAAACCAATTTGAAGAGAATATGGACTAGGATAATATGACTGATATATTGAAATTGTACCAGGGAGCAGATGAAAATAAGATAAAAAGGGTAGATAGGTTTTTATTGATGTTGAACATCTAGTGGATTAGTTGCCTTTATCTTATTGATTTATATGTTAAGGGTAATAATAATAGCTCTTAACTAACCCAAGAAAGTAGATTTTATTATTATCTTCATTTTATATTAATAGATGAAGAAGCTTGAGGCCCAAAGGTGTTAAGTAACTTGCCTAAGGTCAAAAGACTAGAACGTCGTATAGCTCGTATTTGAACCTGTGCAATCTAATTCCTGAGCCTATGTTCTTAAACATGACCCATATTGGCTTTGTCTATTATATATACTGAAAATATTTTCTTCATTTTTCATTTATCATCTTAACTTTGTGTGTGGTGTCTTTCACTGTGTAGACATTTAAAATTTTATGCAGTCAAATTTTCAATATTTCAAAAAAATTGTACTCAGTTTTGTTTTATACTAAGAAAGGCTCAATGTGAAGAAAAATAAAAATATTCTACTATATTTTATTCGGAATTTTTATGCTTTTATTTTTAACTTTATGGTAATTAATTTTGAATCTTTTGTGTATGTCTATGGTCTGAGGTTGGGATCTAATTTCACTTTTACCCCAGATGGCTAGCTAATTGTTCCTAAAATATGCCCTTCCTTAATGAGTTACATGCCACCTTGATATAGTAGATATTCAGAAATGTGTCACATTGCTAGACAATCTACTAATTAGTGCTTCATTCTGGTTAAGAATTTTTTTTAAAAAATGCAACCCCAGAAGGGATACCAATTAAAAATACTAGTGTAAATTAGTTAGATAATATTGGCTTCTTAATGCCCAACTGAGATAAATGTAGCCAACGACAGTAATTTTGGCTTTGGAGGTCAAATCTTCCAGGGGAAGATGATGAAAGAAGAAAAGTTAATTTTTTAATTTAGGGCAGGGATGGGAGAAATTATTGCTTTCTTCATAATTTTGCCTTTCACAGGCAAAATTCTCACATTTTTTGATGACAATATTGTCAGTCAAATCGAATAATTTGATTGACAATAATCTGCCACCAATTGAAGTAATGAGGACTTGTAACCTGACTTTTTAGTAAGCAAATCTCTCCAAATTTTTCTAACTATCTCCCAGCTTTGGACCAATGGAAAAGCAACGAAATAAAAACAATCATAAGGATACATAGTCCAGTATAGACCCTTTCTTGGGAAATGTGAAACTTAAATAGGTTTTTGGGGGAAAATGCCAAATCTTTTCATTTCCTCCAGGACAATATCATGCATGTATATCAGTGGTCCTTCTCTACAGAGTATCAGGAAATCCATATGCAAATATGAATAATTTCCCCCATTTGACTATATGCATGCTCTGAACAACTAATGTCCTTACTTGCCTCCACAATGGTTCAGTGTGATCTAACACAGATTCAACCATCTGTCTGTGTTCTATTCCATTCCCAACATTTGTTTTTCCTGCAGATCTGACTGCTTCTTTTCTCTGCTTTCTGATTCAAATAAAGCAAGCTGTCCCAGAAATGTACTTGTTAGCCAAAAGCAAGTCCCTTGGACTACAGAAATATAAAATTCACCCCAAGCTAGTAATGTTTAAGAATCGCCCCCCCCCTTTTTTTATTGCTTGTTTTGTTTTGTTTTAAAGTATTAGGTTGGTGCAAAAGTAATTGCAGTTTAAAAGGTTAAAAATAATTGCAAAAACCACAATTATTTTTGCGCCAACCTAATATATTGCCTAGAAAGCGTCCCAAAGTCTTACTGACAGAAGCTTTTTAATCTGTTGGCAAAATCAAATGTAAATCTAAAATCATGCTTGGAAGAAATAAACAGAGTTTTTTTAGACATCACCCAGAGGATCACTAGTGTCCTGTTTCAGTAAAGTCCCAACTTTCCTTCTTGAGAAGTGCTGCTCAGTCCATCTGACTGGAATGACTTACATGCCTCTTGAACTACATTCTTTAGTTGCTCCTACAATGAGCGTCTTTTGGTAGTAAACCCTCTTGGCTTTGTTCTGTGTGTGTGTGTGTGTGTGTGTGTGTGTGTGTGTGTGTGTGTGTGTGTGTGTATCTGTGTGTGTGTGTATCTGTGTGTGTGTGTGTCTGTGTGTGTGTGTGTTTCTTTGATAGTATATTTCATTTTCATTCTCAGAAGATCACTTCAATGATACATTTTTCCACTATCTTCTGGGTCCTATTACTGTCATTAAGAAATTAGCTGCGAGTTTAAGTATGTCTCCTTTGTGGATAACTTAGTTTTTCTTTCTAGTTGCTTTTAAGATCTTCTTTCTGTCTTTTTCTGCTCTGCAGCTTCACTCTATCCAGGTGTGGATTTCTACTTATTTGTACTGTTGGGGATTTAATGGGCTTCCTAAATATGACAATTGATGTCTTTCATCAATTTTAGAAAATTCTTAGACATTATTTTTTCACATACTGCTTTTCCTTATTTAAATGGCCTCTTCTAGGAATTCTAATTAGCATTTCTCATACTTTATGTCTCCAAAACAATCTCTAGTGTTTGACACCTATTTATCTCCATGAGCTGCATTCTGAATATTTTCTTCAGTTCTATGATCCATTCATTTATTCTAATCAGCTGTATCTAACCTGCTTTTTAATCTTTGAATTGAGTTTTAAATTTCATTTATTACATTTTCATATTTAGAAGTTCAGTATAGTTCGTTTTCAAGTCTTCCTGATCAGTTTCTATTGTCTGTTTTTCATTGCTCGTGTATTTCAGAGTCTGTTACATTTCTGCAAACATATTAAATATAGTTATTTTGTATTTTTATCTGATCATTTCAATATCTGAAGTCTGTCAGGGTCTTGTTATCTGGTATATTGTTTACTCTTGCTTCTAGTGGCTTGTTTCCTTTTGTGTTTGTGATTTTTAAATTATTATTAGATAATACTTAGAACTCTATCTGTAGAAATTGAGGCTAGCATAAGAGTATGCTCCACTGGGAAGGTTTGTATTTTCTTCTTCCAGGGGCCTAGAAACAAAACACACCAATTCCACTTAAATTTTAACATTCCATTAAGGTAGGTTTAGGTCCCAAATCCTTGTGAAAGTCAGAGAATGGCCAGAGTTTTGTGGAGAGGGTTCTTTTGTTTTTTGGTGTTTTTTTTTAAAACTTCTACCCAGAGCCAATTCTGAGACCAGTCATTTATTTTAATATCAGCAAGGTCAAGTTTCTTTTTTTCTATTTCACTCCTTCCCTGAGATTATAGGCCTTCCAGGGTTCTACTTTTATACACTATGATCTCTGGTACATACAAAACTGTTCCCACATCTTTTTTTGCATAGTAGTTGTAAACTGCCGTGACTCATATAGTTGGCCAAGAATTTGGTGGCTTCAAAGTTCATATATCTTCCTGATCTTCTGTTCCTGATTAGCACTATCTTCTGTGGATTTCCCTTACTTTGTTTCAGTCTCATTCAATAGTTTTAAAAAAATTATCTTTAACTTATAGAATATTTTTAGATATCCTGTGGCAGGAAGTTTTTAAGATCTCTGATTCACCATACTAATGACATTTTTATTTCTCTTTCACTTTTGAATGATAATTTCATTGAATATAGAATTCTAGGTTGACATTTTTTTTCTTTCAACACTTTAAATATGTCACTCCACTCTCCTCTTGCTTGCATAATTTCTAATGAGAAGCCTGGCAAAATTGCTGTTCCTCTCTCCATAGGTAAGCTGTTCACCTACCTCACCTCCCCATATTCTTTTAAGATTTTCTCTTAGCCTTTGGTTTTATGAAATTTGAATATGATATACCTAGGGGTGGCATTTTTTTTTTTTTTCGTATTTATACTTCTTGATATTCTCTGAGCTTCCTGGATCTGTGGTTTAGTGTCCATCATTAATTTAGGAAGATGACTTCAAATATTTTTCCTGCTCTGTTTTCTTTTTCTTCTCCTTCTGGTGTTATAATTATACATATGTTACACCTTTGGCTGTTGTCCTACAATTCTTGAATGTTCTGTTCTGTTTCTTTCATTCTTTTTACTCTTTGCCTTTCAGTTTGGAAAGTTTCTATGGCCCTATCTTCAAATTCACTGATTCTTTTCTCAGTCATGTTGAGTCCATTGAAGACAGTCTTCATTTCTGTTAGTGTTTGTTTTTGTTTTTTGGTTTTTTTTTTTCATTATTGTTGCTTTTACTTCTAGCATTTCCTTTTGATTTTCTGAAAGTTTCCATCTTTCTGCTTATATTACCCAACTATGCTTACATGTTTCTACTTTTTCCACTAGAGTCCTTAATATATTTAAATTTTTTTTTCAATTACAGTTGCTATACAATATTATATTAGTTTTAGGTATACAACATAGTGATTAGACATTTATGGAATTAACAAAGTGATCACCCCAATAAGTCTAGTACCCATCTGACAACTACATAATTATCACAATAGTATTGACTATATTCCTATGCCATACTTTACATCCCATGACTGTTTTTATAATTGGCAATTTGTACATCTTAATTCCTCCCCTCTTTTCACCAGTCCCTGGAACCTCCCTTCCATCTGGCAACCATAAAAATATTCTCTGTATCTCTTAACTTATACTTCATATTCCCTATCTTATAATTCCAACATCTGTGACATATCTGCTTCTAGTTCTGATGATTGCTTTATCTTTCCAGACTATTTTTTCTTGCCTTTTAGCATAACTTGTAGTTTTATGTTAAAAGCCAGACATATTGTATCAGGTCATAGAAACTGAGGTAAACAGGCCTTTAGAGAGAGAGGTATGTTAATCTGACTAGGAGATATGCTGTTTAATGTTTGTTGTAGCTTTGTGTCAGAGGTTTCAAATTTCTCCAGAGTGGTGATAGTATCGGTATTGTTATTCTGAGACTACTGTGTATATAATGTCAGATAAAACAAATGAATAATTATGGAATATTCTAAATCTGTTACGATGTGTGTTCTTGAGAAATGGTATTCTCAGTGAGGAGGAAACTTCTGGTTTTTATCGTTCCTTATGAAAAATTATCCATCATTTGTATCATTGTTCTGCTGTATGTTACGTGTCTTTTTTTTTTTTTTTTTTTTTTTTAATCTCTGGCTGTTTTTAAGATTTTATCCTTAATTTTGTTTTTCAGCCATATGATTATGATGTACCTAGTTGAGGTTTTCTTTGTGTTTCTGCTGCCTGCATTGTGCTGTACTTTTCATGCTTTCTTGGGAAAATTTCACCTGTTATGTCTTCATATTTCTTCTGCCCCTGTTCACTCTCTTCCTTCCCCTTCCATGACTCCAATTACTTGTATGTGAGATCACTTGATATTTTCTCACAGTTATACCAAGGCTCTATTTATTTTCTTCATTTTTTTTCTTTCTCTTATTTAGATTGGGTAATTTTTATTTAAATCAATTAACCTTTTCAGTTCACTTACTTTTCTTCTGTCAGATTTATCTAAAAATATCTTTTAATCCTTCATTTTTGGAGGATATTGTTATTAGATATAGAAATACACATTAAAATTTTATTTCTACTTTAAAGATGGCATTTAATTATCTTATGCCACTTCCAGTTTGCTATAAATCCTAGTCAGTGAATGAAAATATCCTAGATATACTTTTTAGATCAGAAATATCCACTTAGTTCTTTTCTTAAAGAATAGTTTTTATTTCTCTACTGATATTTCTCTGCTGAAATTTGTCCTACAGTTTACTCATTATGAGTATTTTTTTTTTTAATACAGCCTTTTCAGATATTTTTCTTTTTCTTTTCTTTTTTTTTTTAATTTTTATTGGGGAACAGTGTTTTTTTCCAGGACAATTAAGCTTCAAGTCAACTCTTTTTTTTTTAATCTAGTTGTGGAGGGCGCAGCTCAGCTCCAAGTCAAGTTGTTGTTCTCAATCTAGTTGTGGAGGCCACAGCTCACTGGCCCATGTGGGAATCAAACTGCTGACCTTGGTGTTATGAGCACTGCACTCTAACCACTGAGCCAACCTGCTGCCCTCATCATGACTAAATTTTAAGAGCTGTTTTAAACTCCTTGTCTACTAATTCCAGTGTCTAGACCATTCAGACTTGGTTTCAATATGGATTATTTTTCTTTTGGTCCATGGATCATTTTTTTTTTTTTTGCTTCCTTGTATATTAATACTTTTTTTATTGTATTCTGGACATTGTAGAAACACAGGGTTTTGTTATCTTCCTCTGAAGAATATTAGTTGCTGTTTTTAGTAGTAGTTAACTTCGCTGGATAGAAACTCAGAGCTTTTGTCTTCTTTGTGATGGATAGTAGCCAAAATGTGTTAAATTCCCTCACCCTTTTGGCTTTTGTTTTCTACTAGGTGCCTTAGTTTCCCCTTATATGTTTATAGTTCTAGCATCAGCCAAAGATTTGGATGGAGTTTTTATGGAGATTTTCAGACTTTCTTCTTCTCAGGGTTCTTCCTTTACTTCCAGCCATTCTAACAGCTCCATACTCTGTCTTATGATTCCTTCTGCCTCTAAGACTGCAGCTTTCCACTTGAGTTCTAGCTATCCATGCTCCACAGACGGGATTTCCCTCAGGCACAAAGCCATATGAACACAAATATCACACAGTACATTTCCCTTATTTCAAGGATCAACACTCCTTTAGTTTTTGTCTCTGTTTGTTTGTTCTCCACAGTCTTCAACTGGTTGTGTTTTAATTTTATTTATGACTATTTTCTTCAGATTTTAATTTTGTAAAATGCAGGAAGCTTAATCTGATATATACTGTTCTGTTATTGGTAGAAGCAGAACTCATTCTAGTAATCTTTGATTTCCATTGAGTGGGTTTAAAAGCAATGAATGATAGTAGCAATGAGCACATCTGAGCCCAGATTTTGGTTTCAAATACCATTCTTTACATTTTTCCACTTCTGTGATATTTCTGCCAAAAATGCCTAACCCAAATTATATCATAAAAGATCAGACACACAAACTGATGATAATCCCTGAATTGGTTTAGATTTATCAATCTACATAATTCTAGGAGTGGGGTTGAGTGGAATGGTATAGATTGAGAGAACTCTGCAGATTTTCCCAACTTTGCCTTTTTGTTATGCTGTGGTTCTGACTGGATTATGACTGTTAGCATCTAATCATAGAAAATGTTATGATGCTTCTCCCTCAAGGAGTAACTCAAAATAAAAACAAAACACTAAACCATAAAATAAATAACTTACATACTGAAAATAAAATACCTTCTTTCTAAAAAAAAAAGAAAAAAAAAGTCATGTCAATAGGATGCAGGAAACAACTTGAATAATCTCCCACTGGCCAAATATGAGATAATTTGAGCTTCGATGAGGATAAGAATTGCAACGGATCAAAATCCATTACACAAGTTTAAATATGTGATAATGAATTATCATAATGATATTAAGAAAAAAAAACCAATTTGTTACTTTCTGGGGCTAACAGGGAACCAATTTATTATCTTGAAATCTAGGGAAATAAAAGAATCATGGATCTAGCCTGCATTTCCTATATGAAACTGTATCCCTGGGTAGTCAAGTAATATAAAATTATTCCAGCTAATAAATGAAAATAAAATGACAAAATTAAAATATCAGCATTTTTGCTGATACTTTAATGAATTAATGGATCTAGGCATTGAGCATCAATGGTTACTAACTAAAAAAGAGAGAAAACCAGACGTTATGTCCTTCCTGACAAATCTGATTAAGTGTCTGAATTCCTTTGGCACTTTGTAGGCAATAAGAGAGAACAGCATGTTTGACTTCATCATGAGTGAATAATCAGCAAAATCCAGACTTTGGAGGACCCTATATGTTAAATGATCCTAAAGTTCTTCAATCTTAAGAAAAGAGAAATGGTGGAGGGGAAGACTGTGGATTAAAAAATACTTAAAAGACATACGAGATTTCTTTTTAATGGACAATACTAAACTATAATATCTAGCGACACTCTCTTGAATGATTAAATCATAAAGAAATTTAAGAAGTGATCACTATAAAAGTCAGGATGATGATTATTTTTGTAGTTAGAGACATAGCCTTTGGGATGGGCAATAGGAAGAGATTTCTGGAGTAGTTGGAAAAGTTATTTTTCTTATTGTGGGTGGTGGTTACAGGGGTGTTTTAAGAATTACTTAAACCATACATTTATTTTGTGTGGTTTACCATATCTGTGCTTTATGTTATAACGAAAAGGCTGAAACTTTTTTTAAAATAATATCCCAGGAAAGAAGTTCCCAGTTGGTCTAGTTTGGGGTACAGGGATATCTGTGGGTTAGAATTACAGTCTCATCGGATTGTGCTCATTGGTTTGGAAGTTACCCCCGCCCCCAAAAGAAACAGAATTGCTCTCAGAATGGGGCAATGGATGCTAGGTAGCCTAAACCCACTATTTTTCTATTGCAATACAACTTTCCTAAATATTTGGGATAGTCCTGATGTGATATATATCAATCCTCTTTTGGTAAGCAGCAAACCTATCATAGGGGCAAGACAATTCAAAAGAAATTTCTAGGGCCGACCCGGTGGCTCAGGTGGTTGGAGCTCCATGCTCCTAACACCGAAGGCTGCTGGTTGATTCCCACATAGGCCAGTGGGCTCTCAACCACAAGGCTGCCAGTTCGATTCCTCGACTCCCACAAGGGATGGTGGGCTCCGCCCCCTGCAACTAAGACTGAACACAGCACCTTGAGCTGAGCTGCTGCTGAGCTCCCAGATGGCTCAGTTGGTTGGAGAGCATCCTCTTAACCACAAGGTTGCCAGTTCGACTCCCACAAGGATCGTGGGCAGCACCCCCTGCAACTAGCAGCGGCAACTGGACCTGGAGCTGAGCTGTGCCCTCCACAACTAAAACTGAAAGGACAACTTGACTTAGAAAAAAATCCTGGAAGTACATACACACTGTTCCCCAATAAAGTCCTGTTCCTTCCCCAATAAAATCTTAAAAAAAAAAAAAAAAAAAAAAAAAGAACTTTCAAAAATTCAGTCAGCTAGGAATCTAACACATTTTTTAAAATGAATTTATAAGCAAGAATATGTGCAGTTAATTAAAGAAAACACTTGATATTTATAACGAATAAAATACAAGGCTTTTCAAAAATCAATATTTCAAAAGCTTAAATATTATGGTACCTCCAGTTACAAATAAAACATATTTTTGTTTACTAAATGTATATGAGCTTTTTGGATTGTTTTTGAAACCATTACCTGAGATATAAAATATTCTAACATCAAGATAGATAATTCATTATCTCAAAAACTATTCCTATACATATATTGCTTATTAGCATTTTGAACAGGTTAAGTCAAGAGACATTAGGGCCATGGTAACTCCTGACTCTTGGTCCTTCAAATGATGTAAGACAGGCATCCCCTCAGATAACTTTTTTTCCTGTGTAACTCCTGACCTTTCCTTCTCTTTCCATTTGCTTGAAAGAATTTGGAATCAGAATGAGGTGTACTGATGTCTTTGATCATTTAAAAAGCAAATGCCAATATTGAACAAAGCAAACCGATTATAGACATCAGCTACATTAATATATGGGTTTGCAATTATCTGACCCACAATCTACTCCCTAACCTGCTGATCAGTCACTGCTATTAAACATTAACTATCTGAATAGGTATAGATGGCAACCTTGGGAGCCCACCTCAGTGTCTATGATTGTACATTTATTCATATTTATTGAGTACGCAGATGGCCAATAAGCACATGGGAAGATGCTCAACATTATTAACTGTTAGAGAAATGCATATTAAAACCACAATGAGACACCACTTCACACCGACTAGGGAGGCTAACATAAAAATGACAGACAATAACAAGTGTTAGTGAGGATGTGAAGAAATTGGAATCCTCATTCATTGTTGATGGGATTCTAAAATGATTCAGCCACTTTATAAAAACAGTTTGGTAGTTCCTCAAAATGTTAAACAGAGTTACCATATTACCCGGAAATTCTATTCCTTGGCATCGACCCAAGAGAATGGAGAACATATGTTCAAACTTAACCTTATCCACTATTGTTCATAGCAGCATTTTCATAATAACCAAAAACTGGAAACAACCCAAATGTTTATCACCTGATAAACAAAATATAATTTATTTGTATAATGGAATATTATTCAGCCATAAAAAGGAATGAAGTGCTGATAAGGCTATGACTTAGATGAACCATGAAAATATTATAATAAATAAAAGAACACAGACAAGAAAAGAAGACAGACAAGAAAAGGGCATATATCATATGATTCCATGTATATGAACTGTCCAGTATAGGCAAATCTACAGAGACAGAAAATAGATTAGTGGATTCCAGAGGTGGAGGGGAGTAAAGAGGGTAGAGAGTGATTGCTAATGGGTAAAGGATTTCTTTTTGATCATAAAAATATTAAATTATACAGTGGTGATGGTTACAGAATGCTGTGAATATACTAAAAAATAAATATTACACTAAAAGAGTGATTTTTATGGTATGTGAATTATTTCTCAATAAAGCTGTTATAAAAATATCCATTCTGTGCTGGAAACTCTTCTAAGCTCTGGGAATAATTTAGTGAAGACATCAAAGATCCTGCTCTCAAAAAGCTTTCAGTAAAGAGATGCATCTGTTGAATCTCTGCTTGTGTCCTTGAGAGGTTGCACATAGATTGGGGTCCTACCACTTTTTTTTCCAAGGGAAAATTTGGCAGAATAATTTCCCCCCGTAGCAATCCCCCTCTACTTTTCTCTGCAGCCTTTTCCTCTAAGAATATATAAAGAAGAAACTGCCAAAGAAGTAAAAGAGGAGAATGACCTATCACAAATTACCTGAATTTCAAGAAGCTGAGAGTGAACAAAATGATCAGATGCTGCAAAGAGTTCAAGTAGCTTAAGGATCAAAATGTACTCCTTATATTTGACAATTAGGAGATCTCTGCTAACCTCCTAGTACAGTTTCCGTGAAATAGCGGGGACAGAGCAATTCTATAATGGTTGCACACAGCACAGTGCCTGATACATAGTAGTTGCTAATGAAATATTTGTTGAATTGAGAATAAGTGTGCTATGGGAAAGTAAAGACAGAAAATAAGACTATGCTTACAAGAAGTTTGTATCAGAGGTGAAAATAGATAGTGGGTGGTACATGGGAGAATATGAGTTAAGGGAGTTTATGTTTTAGTATGAGAGAAATTGATTATAATCTGAGAACACGTTGCTAGTAGAGAAGGAAAGTTTGAATGCAGTGCAAAGAGACAAGGTAGCAAGGTTTGAAGAGGTGACAGGGTTCCTCTGAGATGAAATTAGATTTATGTAAACGCAGTTGTAATTGCAGGAGTGGGCAAATTTAGGGAAATAATATCTGATGGCTCATCTGATGGTTTCTGTATTAACCAGAAAGCTAAGTCATCTGCAAAAAAAGTGAGTACGGGTAATAGGGAACCAAGAAAGGGGTTTGAAGATAGCAGTGAAGACTTGGAAACAGCGGTAAGAAGTGGAAATGTAAACTTGCCAAGGCCAAGTAAAAGGATTACCAGGACATACTGAAGTTTGAAACTGTAACTGATAAAATGATCCATTAACATGCCTAAATGTTTAATGTTTTGAAGTTTTCTTGGGCATTCTTTCTTTAAATGTTTTCCAATAATTATTTAACTTCAGAGATAAAAGATAAAGAAAGTGGATTAACGCTATATTGACATTTGTCTATGTGTATGGATGTTATCTTCAGAGCTCAATTTGAAAGTTGTATTTCAAATTACAAGCAATACTTAATTTTTTTTTTTCTTTCATGAAATTGTCAAACATAACTTACGTAACTCAGATGCCCTCTTAGTTTCCTGGGGCCACCTAAGACATGGATGAGATTGATTAAATTCACCGTCTTCCTGTGGATTGCTAATGTCTAAAATGTTCCTCGATGCTTATGGGTATTCCCCGAGGTCTTGTGATCTCATAATCATTTCTGGCGCAGACCTCCTGTTTCCATTGAACTTAGTCTAGTTTACAGATCATGCATCACCCTGCTCGTGTCGCCTGTTTCATATTATGTGAGCCCTGTTGTGGGATTGTGGTCTTTTCCCTGATGGCCATTAAAACACTCGCAGAGGCATATTTGTATATGTAGAGATGACTGTGACGAAGGTGGGAACGTTCAGGGGTCTTACATCACAGGAACAGGGACCAACTCAAGTTGATGTCAACCTCCCGTACTCCTCTTTCTCTCCTCACTTTTCTGTCCCCGCCTCTAAGGAATGAAACTTCAATTCCTTTAGTGGCAGAGCTATGTCCCATCCTGCCAAACTCATCTTGAGGTATATCTTGCCCTATCCAAAGCCAGGCAAGTTCTCAACAGAACAAATGGTCCTTCTTCAGAAATCTTTTTTGCATTCCTCACATACATGTCTCTAGCCAATTTCATTTTTTCCTTCTTCTTTAGGACTTACCATTAAAAATATTCTTTTGTTTCTTTTTCTTGAAAAGAATATGGCCATTCGGCAAAATAATCCTATGTCTGAACTAAAAGGAAACGTAAATACTCTCCCTCACCCCTGTATTGTACCACAATGAATTCCAGTGAGGGGCAGGTTACCATAGCCTTTTTGTTTTTTAATTTTTTTCAATTGGGGAATATTGGGGAACAGTGTGTTTCTGCAGGGCCCATCAGCTCCAAGTCGTTGCCCTTCAATGTAGTTGTGGAGGGCGCAGCTCACTGGCCTGTGTGGGAATCAAACTGGTGACCCTGTTGTTCAGAGCTCATACACTAACCAAATGAGCCATCCGGCCGCCCCACCATAGCCTTTTATACTCCTGAATTTTTAAAATGCTTTTGTATAATTATTATAGTCTATAAAATATCCCAAGTTTTCAAAGAAGGCCACATTTTTTCATTAAGGTACCAAAGTCACATAGCTTCTTCAGGTTTCATTTAGACTGTGATGGCATTGCTAGGGGTCTCTTACTGAACGTGGTGGTACGTACACTATCATTACGTAGTCCTCAGAATCCCCGTGTCAGATTTACTAATTCTCTTTACCAAGAGAAAAAAAAAAATCAGAATTTACTTTGGTAACTGCTATATCCCATGTGCCTTAGGTTAATAATTTAATTGCGTTCGTCTGATATGGCCAGTTCTTTTCCTGAGGAGCCCTGTGTGGGGAAGTAAACAGATTGGGCTTATGTCATTAAACCTGCCACTAGCTGTTTATGTCAGTTACGTGACCTAAGGGAACCCAATTGTTCATTAACTGCCCCGTCCCAGGGATGAATTAAGAAGAAAAAGGGACTGTTCGGGAACAGATGAGAAATGTAAGTAAAAATCTTACAACAGGAATGTAGTGAAATGGGCCCATGAGTCTAGGATGGTGCTGCAGGGACCCTGAAGGAACCAATCAATGGTGAGGAAGGTCCCAAGGACATAACCATGTGCTGTCCTCACCACTGGGATTGTATCTCACATACCCACAAGAACAAACAGGAAGTATTTTAACAGGAGGATGAGACGGAGCCTATGATTTGTGCAAACCAATAGTCTTGTTTTTAGGGAAAACACCCTTCTGGGATAAACACAGCAGGCTTTTCGGATTCAGGAGAGTTCAGCTGTTACATTAAAGCAATTTTAGCTTAATGAAAAGGATTTTATGCTGTGACAACAAAATGTGAGTAGAAGTCATTATAATAATATTAATAAAGGCGAAATGATAGTCACTGATAGTCTAAAACAAAAGTCATTACTAAGAGCTGTAATATGAAGTTGTAAGGAGTAGAGAAAATGAGGACATCACCGCCTACATGAGCAACAAAAGCTTAGGTGAAAGAAGACCTGGGTTTTGAGGAGAACAGGGAAAGGGATGGCTCAGGTACCAGAAGATTAAGAAAAGTGAAAAGACCGCTCAGCAGGCAAGAACACCAATGTCCACATGTGAGAGAACATTTCAGGTGGTACTCTTAAGTGTTATTCTGACTCTGTGAATGCCGGTAGTCTTCTGTATTTCTGTTTTGGACAATGTAAAATGATAAACGTCAATCATCAGACTTTTTCTAGGACCTTCTGAGGAGTGAGAGATCCTTCAGAAATAGAAGACTAAAATTGTTCATTTAAAACAAAATTAAACAAAAAAAATCAATGAAATATTGATTAAGCTTGAAATATGTACAAGCCCAGTTTGTCACAATTGAATTGTGAATACTAATAATAACAGGTACTAGCATTCATTATCTACCCTATACCAGGTATTGTACTATGCATTTTACAAACGGAACCTCATTTAATTTACATAATAAGTAAGGTGAGTTTTTTCTCAGGTTTACAAAAGAAGGAAATTGAGGTTAATTAAATGTTTTCCAAAGACTAGTATGTGTAACATAAATGGGAAATTCCAAGCAGGCATATTTGTACAGGAAAAGCTTAGTAAACTCTGAGCCCAGGGATAACGAGATGGTGTTATCTACTTTGTGCTTTATAGCAGACATTAAAACTTGGGCTAAACTTGGGATATTAGTGAAGAAATTATCAAATCTTGTCCTCACCTTGCTACCTTTTCAAGCACTCATTACTTGCTGATGTTACTATGCTAAACAAATTAATAGAATCTTAAATCTCACAGGGCTTACATTCTAGTAAGGGAAACATCATAAACAAGTAAACGAATATGTTGTTTCAGATAATGATATTGCTATGAAGAAAATGTGACAGTGAAATGGGGGGAGGAGTTAAATTTAACCAAGATGGTCAGGGAAGTTTTCCCTAAGAAGCCAAATTTCGAGCTTGTTCTTCAATAATGTGAAGAAGTCAGCCATCTGAAGATCTGGTAGGAAAATGTTTCAGATAAACAAGGTAAATATTTGGGAAATGATCTGCTTGTTAAATATGGATACCCAGACTGTTTTAAGTTTGGCAATATTTTGGTGAATGAAAAGAGACTCAGTTTGTCTTGGTGTTTCCCCTAATTCTTTTAGTATTTAAGTATTCAGTGGTCTAGTCTGCTTTTAAGTTCCCACCACAAATGTACTTGGTAGTCTCTTGCATGAGGCCTCATGCAGCCTTCTCAACTTCTTTCTCAGCTCTTAATGGAGAAAGGCATTGTCCTAGCTGTGGTAATTGTTTATAAGAACATCTGCCATGATTCTTCTCATCTATGTTCAAGTCTTTCTTTGCAACTGTGACTTTGCTACTTCTCTCATCTGCAGGGCAAATTCTTTCTCCAAACCCTTGAACCTGAGCTGGCTTTGTGACTTGCTTTACCAATAAAACACAAGAGAATCGACATTGTGGAGATGTATAAGAGCAGACTCCAAGAAATGTCTGAAGCTTTTGCTCTTGTCCCCTTGGAACACTGCCATCACCATGTGAAAAAGTCCCAGCCAGTATCCTTGAGGTTGAGAGACCACGTGGAGACAGAGGCTCAGCCAAAGCCATCACCAACTGCCAGGCCTTCAAGTAAGGCCATCTTGGACCATGCATCCCATAATGGTCTCCAATAGATAACATCTGCAATGAGTGACCATCAGCAAAATGAGTGAAATCACCAGAAGAATCACCCAACTGAACCCAGCTCAGATTTCAGACCCACAGAATTATCAGCAAATAAAATGGTAGCCATTTTAAGCCACTAAGTTTGTTATTTAAGATGTACTTTTTTTTAAGATGTGCTCTAAATTCCCAGCTTAGAAAACTTTTACAATACATATCATGCTACTAACCAAATATGGGTATTTAGTGCCCTGCACACCCAAATCTTGACTACTATTTGCTGATTCCTGGTGTTTCAAGTACCTACATTAGTAATAAGAAGGGCAATTTTGCTTTGGGATAGTATAAAAATATAATTGAGAATAATGGAGCCCACATTAATAAAGGGATCTTACTTAGCTCTAATGTACCATGTAGATCTGGCCTTAATTACTGCTTCCTTTCCACTAACATTGGGAAGGGTATAAATGACTGGTTACCATGTCTTTGTGGTTTTTCTAGTGCTCTGGCTCCATTTATTCCTTTTTGCTACTTAACAGATTCAGACTGAATAATTCTTCAATTATAGAAGGATGCCTGCTACAACTCCGTTTAGGCACCTTCTTTTTTGTGCTACCGTGTTTCACCGAAAATAAGACTAGCCGGACCATCAGCTCTAATGCGTCTTTTGGAGCAAAAGACCCGGTATTATATTATATTACATTTATTATATTACATTATATTATATTATACCCAGTCTTATATTAAAATAAGACGGGTCTTATATTAATTTTTGCTCCAAAAGACACATTAGAGCTGATGGTCCAGCTAGGTCTTATTTTCAGGAAAACACGGCACTATGGTAGTTTTATAAGGATCTATGGAGTTTAATGAGTAGTCAGTTTCTGATGTATGTTTACTGAAAACTCTTCCTCTGTTATTCATAATCCCACCATTCTATGGTTATTTTGTATGTTGTTTAATCAATATCCCTTTTTCTACTTTCTCATCAACATCAACTATGGGGAAAGCTATCCATTTGCTGACCCGCTGGGGTTTGCGTGGTTTATTCACACAATGGCACTTGCATGTGGATTATTCTAGTCTTTCAAATGATTTTCTCTATTGCCCATGCAATACCTTGGCCAGTTTCATTTTCAGCTCCAGCGTTTCTGCATGGTGTCATATCCCTCTTAGACTGCACTCTTTCTGTTTCTGAGCTCACGTCCTTTAAGCCTAGGCTCTCAACTTCCTGCTTCCTCTTAGAAGAACAGCTCTCAGTTTAGACTAGAAATAAATGGTATTTCCTGAGTTCCATCAATTGTTGAGACTATGCTCCTATCGTTCCCAGGATTACATATCCAGCACTGCACACTTCTCCATATTCTTTTTTGTGATTAACACCCACATGTTTCTAAGAGATAACATTTCTAAGTGTACTTTACTTATAGTATTATAGTGCGTGAGACTTCAAACGTTTTAAGATAAGAGACAGATAAATCCCATTAATGCACTTTCTTGAGGGATAGCAGATTTATGAATGGCAGATCTTTGTAGATTTATAAATCTATAAAATTCCATTTTAGCAGTCTTTTTCTATGATTATATGTTATCAGTCTCTAAATGTGAAAGGCCAAGAGCAGAATGAGCTGGAAATATTTGTAGAACTCTGGATCAAAATTTGGAAAGATTTAGAAGAGTATGAAAAACACTGGTTATCGTTTACAGGGTCTACCCTTACTAAAACAAAACATAAAACCCTAAAACAATATTCTAAATTCACAGGTCTGATTTAGCCAGGCTGATCATTTTTAATTATATTTTTGAATGACAGAAGTCCTACATGAATATTTTTTTATTGTGAAAAATTAATATTACACAGAAACATGCAGAGTAAAAGCTTAAGTATCTTTTACCTTAGTTGTGGTCTCCCCAAAAGCAGATTTTGAGAAAACGATTTGAGTAGAGGTATAATGGGCAAAACTCCTTGTTTTCCTCTTTTATTCCACCGCTCACTAAACACTTTTGTACTCCAAGTTTGTGGGGTTTTCTCCCCATACAAAGCCATTCTCCAGTTCTCAGCAGACACTAGCTGGGTGTTCTACAATTCAATTCAATTCTGACACTATCTACCTGGAGATAGCATCAGATCCCACAAGCTAAGGGCTCAATCTCACAAGACTGCCGCCCCACTTCTGATGCCAACTGCAAATCCAGGTTTTCACCTGGACTTCTGACCGACTCGTTGTAAATCAGAGGTTCCCACAATCCCCTCCTCAGTTTTGACAATTTGCAGCATGGCTCAGAGAACCAGGGCAAACAGTTTACTTACTAGATTACCAGTTTATTACAAAGGATACAACTCAGGAACAGCCAGATGGAAGAGATACATAGGAGCAGGTACGAGAGAAGGAGCACAGAACTTCCACACCCTTTTAAGGCACACCACCCTCCCATCACCTCTGCGTGTTCACCAACCCAGAAGCTCTCCAAACCAGTCCTTTTGGGTTTGCATGGGGGCTTTACTATGTGTGCATAATTGATTAAGTCATTGGCTGTTGGTGATTAATTGAACTTCCAGCCCCTCTCCCCTCTTCAAAGGTTGAGGGGCGAGACTGAAAATTCCAACCCTCTAATGACTTGGTTGGTTCCCCTGGCATCCAGTCCCCCAACCTGTGGTTGTCTAGGAACTTTCCAAAAATCTCATTTTTAACATAAACGTAAGTGTAATTGAAAAGGACTTGTTATGAATAACAAACACACCTTTATTTCTCTTATTACTTAGGAAATTACTTAGGAAAAAGGGTTTAGGACTTTGTGCCAGGAATAGGAGTAAAGAATAGGGAGTAAAGCGTAAATAGGAGTAAAGAATAAATATATATAAATAAATTTATTGATTTATTTATTCTTGTAATACATCACAATATCACAATAGGTATTTTAACTGGGAGGTAAAGAAAGTGAGATGGAAAGGGGAAGAAAGCCAATAAAGGGTGTGTTAATAAATGGGTTACTACTGTAGACAATTGAGGCTTAATTTTGTTGAAGAACCTCTGGGGATCCTGTAAAGTTGTAGAAATTTGCTTCTAAGCTCTATTATTTTCCTTCATTTATTTATTTATTTATCTAGCCCTAGGCGAATCAATATTGTACTGTTTTAGTCTAGGGGTATAGTATGTTTTGATTTCTAGTAGGGTAAATTCCTTCCGCCATTGTTATTCTTTTTGAAATCTAATCATATTTATAATTTTTTTTATTCCATGTAATATTTAGAATAAGCTAAGGGGATTTGGATAAGAATTTCTTTACTTTATAATATTGTCTTCCTATTCAGGAACATGTTTCCATTTAGTTGGGTGTTTTATATATTTGTAAAGGTTCTATTTTTTTTAACATGGGTTTTGTATGTTTCTTGTTTCATTTACTCATTATTTTATAGTTCTTATTGCTACTGTGAATGGGATCTTTAATTTATAATATTTTTTAAACTTGTTATTAGTAGTGTGTAAGAAAGCAGTTTATTTTTGCAGGTTGATTATGTATGTACCCAGCCACCGTACTAATTGGTTATTGTTGGCAAATTTTCACCCCTTCACACTCTCCCTTTTCAAATTTTCTTTTTAGCAGGAGGAAACACAATTTGACTGCTCTTTCCCTCATCCCTTATTTCTGGAGATTAAAGACAAGACTACGTTTCTGACTTTTAATTAGATTTTACTTACCTTTTGGGATCTTGCAATCTAATTTCCACTATCGCCACTACACACTGCTACCCTGGGATACACTTTTCCACTTACAACATTCTGGCTCAAATATGGCTAGAATCTTTATTTTAGAAAAGTGCAAAATTTTTACCATAGTACTGTTTACCTACTTTTAAAAATCATAAGCCTTTTTAAAATAAAGAACATTTCATGGGGTGGTCAGTTAGCTCAGTTGCTTAGAGCGAGTTGCTACTAACACTTGCCGGTAAAAAAAAAAAAAAAGAAAGAAAAAAGCGCACTTCTTCCCAAATATCAACATATTTCTTTACAATAGAACTGGATTTGATCTTCATCACTAATTCTATGGATATCAGGAAGAAGAATAGTTTTTATAAAATGTCCTTGCTGTTGATTTTATGTTAATAACCTATATACTCTATAATGTAAATATATTAGCTCTTCAAAAATTCAAATATAAATTTTTTCCTAATAATGTGCCTTTTTTCAGTCCTAGCCCCAGTCCATACCAAGTTCTTGTTACCCCAACCTTTCAATTAAATCTTTACACACGACTACTACCTGGGTTTCTGAATTTAAGTAGTAATACAGCATTGTCATCAAGAGGTTTGAAATCAGATGGACCTGAATTTGAGTCCTGACTACCAATTATTAGATGTGTGAGTGTGTAAAAATTATTCAACCTCTCTAAGCTTTCATTTTCTCTTTATAAAATGCTAATTATAATAATATCTACCTCAGAGAGTTGTCAAGATTAAATGAGCTATTGTTTGGCAATTAGTAATACTATTATTTCTATTGTCACAGTTCTTATTTTCCTAGACATTATTTGATATCCTACTGTTTATGCTAAAATATTTCAATTTGAGTTGATCCAATAATATATAAAATCTTAGGAGAATAATGAACTCTGAGATTGATTTTACAATACTATCCACTCCCTTCTAGTATTCTAATTGGAGTCTCACTGGTTCCAAGTTTTTTACTAAGGCTTTTCACCCTCAGCTATAAGGAAATTATGAGTATTGATATCAGTAGGAGTCCAGACTTTGAGTCAAGTAATTCTTTTTCCAATGGCATGGGTCACAGGAGAATGTTTCTTCCAAAATGTAGAGTTGAGAAATAAAAGATAGATAAAAAGTCAAGCTGTGTGAGGCAGGAATTGGAAATACCTTGTACTAAATCCTAAGAGATAAGTGACTTTGTAACATCAAAATAAATGACTCAGTGTGCTCTTTTGCTATAAATTCAGGCTGTACTAAATGACTTGCAATTCCTTTGCCACACCATGCAGTTTTACTGTTTTATACTGTTTCATCTTCCTGGAATTCCTTCTCTCTGAGACTACTTATGTCCATCTAGTGGATTCTCCCCAAAGAACCAATACACTATGTGTGCTTTCCTCAGGCAGTGTTTCAGGCCTTACTGTTAAAGATCATCTTCATCAGATACAGATCATGTATACAGATCTGTATACATGATAAAGCAAAATCTATGAACCTATTTTAAAATTCATAGTTTTTAAAATGTGTGCCCATCCATAAATAAATAACTTCTCTAATTGAGGAAATAAAATTTTAATTTTGGATACAAACAAGATTTTAAAATATATTGTACTACTATGATTGAAAAGAGAACAGGGAGGAAAGGGCCAGCCTCCGACCACGTGTGAGAAAAGGTGAGGTTGTGGCTTTCTTACCACACTGGCAATAGGAAACCAGGAAGTGGAAGAGAGGCCGGGAGGCCATGCTGCACATGTACACTGACCTTTAACATGGTGTCTCTATCTACCAGTAAACTGTGGCTCCATGAAAGTAAGATTCTGACTGATAGGGTGAACATCTCCTCATCTCAATCATTACTGTGAGCCCAGAGGTACTCAAGTGTTTCCTGTCAAGACTCACAGTGCTCTCATCCCAACCTTGAGCAGAATTCTATCTGCCCTATGTTCTGAGGTAAAAACAGGAGAAGAGAGAGAAGGGGCATAATGTTTGCATTTTGCAAAATGTTACTACACCTGTGGATGAGGTTACTGCTGTAATTTAGGGAATTATTGCGCTGGATTTTAATATTTTAAATTAGATTATAACGTTTACCATTAAAAGTAAACACATTTGCATTCTGTTTAACCTCTCTGCTAGATTCAGACAGTTAGACGTTCTCACTATTGAGTGTCTTCTGCTAATAAATATACTGTATCTAAAACTACAATTAATTTGCTGTTTCCTTTAATATGATATGCATATACTTTAATTAAATTTCTAGACAATTATGTTTCAAGACTATAGGTGGCAAATGAATTAATCATTGTTGTATCATGAAATGAATTTCAAATGAAGAGAGAACAATTTAAACCTAAACAAATATGCCTCTAGTTTTCCTACCAAAAGTTATCTAAAACCAACCTGTAATATCTTTCTTTAGTTTTTTTAAAATTGTATCTTGGAAGACTTTACATTTCCTCTGGTTTTACAACCTGATTTTATCAACTGGAACAGACTTGATGATAGGAGTAAATTATTTGTGCCATTTTTTAAGTACATAAAATATTCAAGTCTATTTACAAATATGTGTTTGTAAAAAAAAAAATATGAAAAAGAATCCTCAAAGCTAAAAAGAGAATGTAAAATTTTTTTCATCTGAAAGCCCATTTTGGGAAAAGAAGATAAACAAATGAGAAAGTTTGCTGCTATGAGTATAAACATCAATTAATAAACGTATTGTTTTTGTAATTGTTCCACTCTATATTTAATCTAATTAAAAGATTAAATTAAAGCCCAGAAATAGTTCAACTATTTTAATGTTTATGGCGAAGTAGAAAATAATGACATCTTACTGTTCCTTTGGATTACTAACTCTCAAAGTTGCATAACATAGTACGTCAATTAATTCCCGAGACTACAATAGAAATTATTTTTATAAAATATTATCTATCCACTTATCTTTTGGCAATAAGTCAAAAGAATATCCTTTAGGAAATACTGCAATTAAAGGAATTAACAATTAAAAGATATTCATATTTCATGGTTAAAACTAAAGCACATAATTTTTATCACAGTACTTTGAACAATATATAGTATGCTGCAAATGTATAATAATATTAATTTCTGTGTTTTTAACTTTATTTTTCCTAGTGTCTTTCCTCCTATTTAGTAGGGCTTCTTTATGTCTTTTATGTGATCCCTATTCCACTTATTTTTCTCTTAGCCTATCCTAGTAGAGAATAAGAAAGGACTAAGGAACTAACAAGCACTGTGTTAGGTACCTCAGATAATAATCATTTAATCTTAGGGCATGGAAAAATCTGGCTAGATAGGCCAGGTGTCTGTGGCTCATCTGGCCATAGATGAAATAGGTCATTGTTGTTTTGTTTGTGTCGGCCTTTGGTTTGATGTTATTATTTCTCTGTTAGTTTCCTTACTGCTGCTTCAGTGATTTTGAATCATTTAAATGAAACAATAAGCCATAATTTAATGACTAGACTGAAGAGGTCTTTAATGATCCTCCAGCCCAATCGATCTCTTATTGTAGAAATAAAGAAACTAAGGGCTACTAGGAGGAGAATAACAAGGACGACATGCCACAAGCAACAGTCCCCTTTCCCCTGTTCGGTCCTAATCTACTACTCCATTTAGCATCTGTAAGGGGTAAGACAGAAGTATGCACACGGCGCTACGACCAAATAAAGAGGGATACTTAGCAGAGGTGTGTGTGTGCGCGCGAGTGTGTGAGAGAGAGACAGACAGACAGAGAGGCAGAGGCTTCAGCAGCCCTGTGAACAACCAGTGAGGGAGATGAGTGAGGAAAAGATTTCTTGCAATGATTGACACCTAGGATCAGTAAGGAGTAATCCAGGCAAAGATGAAAAGGGAAGGGCATTAAACTCAGAAGAAACAGCATATAAAAAGATATGAAAGGTTCAGAGAACATAGTGTGTGAAACTAAACGGGGGAATTAAACTGACATAAGAAATGGCCAAAATAAGAGTATCTTTGAAGTTTTTATTACTCCTAAGGAAAATATCACCATATTATGAAGACTCAAGAGGTAAATTCTTCTCAGAGTTCTAAAAGGGTGTTTGTTTTTTTATGATCTTATATTTTCTTTAATTGTCCTGTGAGATTCTCATACCCCTTCCCCTTATGTTTTTCTTTTTTGCCATGGCTACCAAGAAGCTTAGAGCTTAGTTTTATATTTAATGGTGGTAGCAAGAAAGGTCTATGGGTGGAGGTAAGGATCTTTTTAAGGCAAGGCACTACCTTTTCTTTGTTCTGGTACCCTGTTTCCCTGAAAATCAGACCTAACTGGAAAATAAGCCCTAGCATGATTTTTCAGGATGACATCCCCTGAGCATAAGTCCTAATGCGTCTTTTGGAGCAAAACTTAATATAAGACCTGGTCTTATTTTCGGGGAAACACAGTATTTCCTATAGAAGTTTATATAAAGGAGCATTAATAAGACCTACAACTAGGACAGTCTGTTTTACAAAGTAAATAAGTCCAGGCTCGCTTCAGCTATACATATACAAAGTAAGCAAGTCCACAAGAAAACTTTAGCTTTCTCCCAGAGTTAAAAATCCATATCTAAATGTCTGAGACATTTATCACTGTGGTTAATTTAATATAATGTACAAAAGAGACGGAAGGTTAGTGAAACTTGAGATGAGTTTGAATGTGCAGGCTAAGGCAGATCTAGTTCTTATTCTTTGACCTTTGTCTCTGGTCTTTGACTTTATAATGATTCTCAAATAGCAGTTTGATTGTGATGAATACTATAATTTGGGGGAATCTTATAATTTTCCAATAGTGAAAGTACAGCATTAAAGTAATTTTCAGCAATGTGTCCTGATTTAGCTAGGGTATTGTTATATAGCATTACATTATTTTCTGTTTACTATTGTGCATACAATGAAGCTATATAGGCTGGAATGCCACAATTGCCCATATGTCACGGCTGGGTTAGTGGCCAGACAGAACTGAAGCATGGTCTTGTGCTCCTATGGGTTATTTTCATGACTGATTGAACAGCATGCAATTAGATGACTGTGTAGCGAGTCATTCCAATATCTTGTACAATAGTTATTTTGTACACTTGGATTTAACCCACATAGACAAAAACATCACCAAGGCGAAACTTGCCCTCAAAATATAGTTTTCATAGGTTATCCATCTAACTATCATTTCTCACTTCTGTCCTTGTTATTCTATTGCTTGAGCTATAAATTGAAGTGCTCACAATTATCACTGAATTCATACCATGTGACCCTGGCTGCACATGAGAACCGGTAACTATTCTATATAAGGAATAGATGTGTGTGTGTGGGGGGGGGGGGAGGGTGTGTGTGTGTGTGTGTTTTAAGGGTTTCATGTAAAGATTTCAAATCTAATTTTTTTCATTGCTTCCATGAACAGACAGATATGTGCATAGAAAATGTGTTGGCTTCAAGGAATGATAAAATCACTCTTAGGGAAGCAGCAAATCCTTAAAGTAACTATTTTAAAGGAAAATATCATTATGAATATATCCCTGAGAAGATAAAATAAATCTTTCATATTACCATTAGAGAATTCCTTTGCAGACTGACATTTTCAAAGACCACCCACAAACTACAGGATAAAATCTAAACTTTTAATATAATACCCTTTGTATTAACTTACCAACTTCCTCTCCACTCTTCTCCCCCATGAAATCTCTGCTCTGATCTTAACGTTTTTCTTGCTAGTCTCTGAACAGACCACGTGCTCTTGCCTTAGGACCTCTGCATTCAAACTTTCTTCCCTCTATGCTTAGCAAGCTTCTATTCACACTTCCCCCCTCTTGCTACTATTTTTGTTTATATTAACTGACTGCTTACTATGCGCAACACCTTACATATACTACATTATTGAATTCTCTCAATGGGCCTAGCTACATGAATAAGCCTGATTCATGTAGCTAGTAAAGTGACAGAGTTCAGATTTATATCCAGAGCTTTCAGAGCCAAGGACAGACACTCTTTTCCATTAACACGGACATTTTCAGGCCAGCATTTTCTCCTTGCTGAAGCTTTCTCTGAGTCTCACATGTTGGAGCTAGGCTCCCGTCTCACATTGTTGATTAATCTATCTGCAATAAAAGCATTTATTATATTTTAAGTGTATTGGCACTTTGGTACCTTCACTCTCTAACATTTTCATTTCTTTCATTTATTCATTTGCTATGTTTTGTATAGTGGCTATAACATGTATTAGGGACTTGATAAAAATTTGCCAATGGAAAATACCAGAGCTGCCAAAAAATGTATACACATGACTTATATTCATCTTTTGTTATCGGGATATATTGAGTACTTCAATTTTAATACCACAATTTTCCTTTCTTAAAAAAAGTATACATATATATATATATATATATATATATATATATATATATACATATATATATATATATATATATATATATATATATATATATATGTATAGGCACCCTCTGTATTAATAATAAAATAGATGGAAAAATAAAGCATTCTGTCAATTTTCCCAACCATCTTACAAGGTATGTAGGTTCTTTGATCTAGCTCTACTTTATGGGTAAGAAAACAGGTTTTTCAATTCTTTGCAATAGTGTGTTTAAAGGGGGGGCTATAAGGTAGGGGTTAACAACTCAGAATTTGGGGTGAGACAGCTTGATTAGAAGCAGGCTATGCTGGTTTTGACCTTAGGCAAATTACTCAGTCTCTCTAAGCTTAATTTCTTCACTCATAAAATGTAAGATAATACTAGTACCTAGTCTATATACAGGGTTGTTATAAGGGTTAAATGAGATAATACATAAATCCGCTTCAGAAAGCGCCTGTTAACTTTGCCATTTTTGCAATCATATACATGATATATGTTGAAAACTGTGCTAAGGCTTAGGGAAACAGAGACTAATAAAATATCACTCCTGATCTCAAGAAACTTGCAGCTTACTGTGGGTTAAAACTGCCAAGTGGGTCAAGTATAATATTGAATTGTGTACATGTTATTATCAGTGCACAGTGAAGGGAGGGCCTATTTCTTCCTCTGAAGATTAAGGGGCAGTTGGGAGAAGGAGTATCTGGGATTTCTCTGTTTCTTCTATTCAGTTTTTCTGTTAACTGAAAACTGCTCTAAGAAATAAAGTCTAATACAAATGACCAATAGACATATGAAAAATTGTTCAACATCACTAATCATCAGAGAAGTGCAAATAAAAACCACAATGAGATATCATCTCACCCCAGTTGAATGGCTGTCATCAACAAAACAAATAGTAACAAGTGTTGGAGAGGCTGTGGAGAAAAAGGAACCCTCATACACTGTTGGTGGGAATGCAGACTGGTGCAGCCATTATGGAAGGCAGTGTGGAGGTCCCTCAAAAAATTACGAATAGAATTGCCATATGACCCAGCAATCCCTCTCCTGGGTATCTACCCAAAAAATCTGAAAACATTTATACATCAAGACACGTGTGCTCCAATGTTCATTACAGCTTTATTTACGGTGGCCAAGACATGGGAACAACCAAAATGTCCTTCAATAGATGATTGGATAAAGAAGTTGTGGTATATATACACAATGGAATACTATTCTGCCATAAGAAAAGATGAAATAGTACCATTTGCAACAACATGGATGGAGCTTAAGATTATTATGCTGAGCGAAATAAGTCAGACAGAAAAAGTCGAGAACCATATGATTTCACTGATATGTCACTGGTGTATAAAACTGAAACCAACAAAAGAACAAGAGAAACAAATGAAGAAGCAAAAACTCATAGACACAGACAATAGTTTAGTGGTTACCAGGGGGTAAGGGGGTAGGGGGGATGGTAGATGAGGGTAAAGGGGATCCAATATATGGTGATGGAAAGAGAACTGACTCTGGGTGGTGAATACACAGTGTGATATACAGATGATGTATTACAGAATTGTACACCTGAAATCTATGTAACTTTACTAACAATAGTCACCTGAATAAATTTTAATTAGAAAGAAAGAAAGAAAGAAAGAAAGAAAGAAAGAAAGAAAGAAAGAAAGAAAGAAAGAAAGAAAGAAAAAGAAAGTCTGTTAATTTAAACAGACAAACAAATAAGGTCAGGGGAGACTTCTCAGAGGGGTTTATGTTACAGTTGGGTCTGTAAGGATGTTGCAGAGAGGACATCTGAAGAAACGACAGGAAAGAAGTCCAGAAAGGTAGGCTGGGTGCAGGTGTATGTTTGATGTTCTCTGATATGTCATTGTTTTTCTATTGTAAGGTCATTGTCTAATGCTTGTGGAATATTATTAATGGAAATAATTTACATTTTATGGTCTTTAACATATTGTTATTAATATTTCCATTTTAAAACTAATGTATTATAAATTATCTGTTAAAATTAAGCATAATTTGTGAAAATATCTGTAATGTATGTGACAAGAGATTTATATTCTTAATTTTCAAGGAATCCTAACAAATCAGTAATAAAAAGACAGAAATTCCATAGGTAAAATACGTAAGCAGTCAACTCACGAAAGAAGTAAGTATAGCTAACCAATACACAAACTGTTCAATCTCACAAGAAAGCAAAGAAATTCAACATAAAGGAGACACCATTTTCACTTAACAAATTAGCAAAAACAAAAAAATTATATATATAAAACTGGTAAAAAAAATTATGTATATAATATATACCTATATATGTGTGTGTGTGTGTGTGTGTGTGTGTGTGTGTGTGTATATATATATATATATATATATATATCCTGTTTCCCCAAAAATAAGACCTAACCGGACAATCAGCTCTAATGCGTCTTTTGGAGCAAAAATTAATATAAGACCCAGTCTTATTTTACTATAAGACCAGGTATAATATAATATAATATAATATCGTATAATACTGGGTCTTATATTAATTTTTGCTCCAAAAGATGCATTATTAGAGTTGATGGTCCAGCTAGGTCTTACTTTCGGGGAAACATGGTATATATAAAACATTTGTTTATTGGTTTGTTTATTACAGTCATTATTGGCCAGAGTTTGGGGAAATGGACATGTTCCCAATGACAATGTAGCAGTAGGTATTAAAAGCCTTTAAAGAAGCCTTTGACCCAGCAATTCCACATCATGAATCTACCCCACGTAAATGAGCATATATGTGAACATGGATTTAGTTTATATATGTATGTGTATGTTTGTATATATGTATGTGTCTGTGTAAGAAAGTAAACTGTGAGCATTTTCTTGGCACAGGTTCATTGTAGCAACAATAAGAAAGACTAACTGGAAAAAAATCAGCATCTAACAATAAAATATTGATTAAATAAATAATACAATACATCCAGATGACATACAGTGCATCCTTGAAAATGATTTTATAGGAGGATATTTGATATCATGAGGAGATATTGATAATATAATCTAATTTTAAAAATCAGATTATATAGTATACAAGTATATATAAATAATCCTATTTTAGTTATGCATAAATACATAGAAAAAGACTAAAAGAATATATGCTTACAAAGAATATTAAACTGATTTATTATTGCCCTCTAGATGGTAGAATTCCTGGTAATTTTGGGGTCAAGATTAGACAAAAATGTGAAAAGACAATTTTTCTTTGGTGTTCTTGACCTCTCCTTTATACTCCTCTTTACCCATCTTCTTGGATACACAGGGCATTCAGATGCTCTCCCCTTTCTCCTTTAGAAGAGGGTCTGTTAAATTAACTCTAATTACCTTCGTCAGGGTATTCTGTTGTTAAGAAGGGACAAGGGACAAAGTCAGAGGAATACGTAGTCCTTTTGAAATGTATGAAGCTGTAAGCAGTATAAGGTGTTTAACGAACACATGGCTTTCGCTGCCTCAATAAGACAGTTTGATGGTAAAATGAGACCTGAATAAGTGTAATGAGCATAGGAGGTTTTTTCATCCCGTCTCCTTTTTTGATCAATAGTATAATGGCATTTCAGTTTCCTTTTGTGGAATCACCGCTCCCCTATTAAATGAAAACTTGATGAGACCATAAATCAAGGTACCTGCTGAGGAGTGGGCAGATGACCTAAGGGTCGATCTGTCTCTTTCTTCTGGTTCTTTGGCTCATCAATGAAAGGGATGAGGGAAAACATCCATTGGTTCCTCTTGTTCTATGAAGGCTCTCTGTCAAAATGGTTGAACAGTTCCTATTCCTGAGACCACTGACGCTATCTGGGGTTTGTCCTTTCTGATCTCGGCACTTCAGGTTTTGCTTTACTTCTGTGAGCACTCCCTTGTCTTCCAGCACATTCCTTCTTGTTCAGCTTAGCCTTGTTTAGGTTCTGCTGCTTACAGCCATCGACCCAGATCAGGAGATATGATGGCTCGCTGCGAAATACTTAGCACCTCTGGTTTTATTTTTTTCATGTGTGAAAAGGAAGTGGTTGGACTACATGGTTTCTAATTTCTCCTCTAAGTGTAGAAACAAATAAACATATAAGGCTAGCTTTCCTTAGAAGTTTTTAATAATTCTGAGCATATGCCTATTGCTAGATGAATTGGTTGGGGGCTAATGCACTTTCCCATTAACTATGACTTCTAATTTGGTCTCTTAGCATGCCTTCAGCTCCTGGGCCCCGGAGTCCATTTAAGATCATTTAAACAGAGGCCACATCTGTGGTGTCTGAATTATCTGCCTAAGCATCCTCAACTTATTGGATATTTGCCAACCATATGCTAGATCAGGGCCTGTCAGAATGGCCTCATTTTGGAAGACTGTTTAAATGACAAGTGAAATTACATCTGAGAGAAAGGAAAACATGGGTAAAGAGCCAAAGGAACTGGCATAGCTGGGTATCATTAACAATGACCAAACCTTATCCAGTATAAAAAGCAACAGAAAGTGAGATGCGAGCATATGTGTATGTATTTATATGCCTGCTTATCTATGTATGTGTATGTTTGTATATATCTATATGTCTGTGTAAGAAAGTAAATGTGTAAATATTTTTTTAAAAAATCCTGTTTCCTCTGCCTGCTTTTCCCCCTCACTCCTGACTTGAATCTTTCTACTGTATTCTCATAGGAGTGTTTGAAGTATTGAAACCATCTTAGAGTTTCACAGTCTTTGAGGCAGACTTTGATGCTACAGACTCAGAGGAGGGGTAAATAATTACATTGTTAACAGGAAAAAAAAGTGCAAATACTAAACAGCTGCTAGAGAATCTAAAAACTTTGAAAAACAGATCAATGAATGATCCATATCCTTTTTTTCTCCAGTTATTATATATTTTTAAATGATGAATTTCCTGAATATAAAATAATACCTTTATTTTAGAAAACAATAACTTGGAAAATAAATGAAGCATATATATATATATATATATATATATAGGAGCAAATAAATATTATCTATATTCTTACCACCCAGATATCCACTATTAATATTCTGGTGTATTTCCATTCATTTGCAGAAGATGTTTTTAATGGAATAATACAAATATGGGAATTACTGAGCCTAGTTTGGGAATTCTTCTAATTCTGAACATGCATTTGGTTTCTAATTTGGTAAATAGAAACAAAACAAGATTTCCCCTAGCAGCTCTTAATTTAGCTTTACAAACAGACCTTTAAGATAATGGCCTGCAGATTTTCTTTGCAAAGCTTCAATTTGTTGTTTTACATTTGCCGGTCCCCCAACCCCACTCCCTTGAACTTACCCTACTGTACCAATTTCTGCTCACCTTCAAGTGCAAGCCAAAAGCCACTACAAGCGCACAAATCCATAGCACATGTCAAAATAGGAAGCGAGTCAGTACTAATAACTGAACACAAGTGGCAAGTACCACACCAAAGGCTTTTTATGTGTCCTCTCACTTACTCCTCACAAAACCTTATGATGAAGATACTACTAACATGCTCATTTTTACTGATGAAGAAACTAAATCTCAGAGAACTTAAGTGACTTGCTCAAGATGGTCACTAATTAGTTACTAGCAAAGTTGACATTTTAGTTCTGGTCTCCCTGATCCCAAAGCCACCTGCTACTGCTGCATAACAGGGCAAGGAAAAGGCATGCCCAGACAAAACTGTAAAGACAGAAGCCTGTGTTTAGAGCGCTCCATTCCCAGGCAGTAGGAGCCCTTTTTGAAAGCAGTGTTTGATGAGAAGAAGAGTATCCATGAAGAGCTTTCTGTATTAAGATGGGTGAGATAGTTTGAACCTTATGATGTTCATCGGGAACACTGACTTGTAGAACATTCAAGGTGGCATTAAGAGCTATACTAAATAAAGTATGACCTAATTTAATTCCTTCAATTTATAGATAAAAAACAGGCCTGGGAGGTGAGGTTACAATTTCTTGGCAATAATGAGAGTATGGTTTAGAATTTGGCTCTGTCGATTCTCTCAATCTAGAGCTTTCTGATCACACCAAGGCCTCCACCTCATAAGGTAGATGAATCTGATGAAACAAAATGATTTTGAATGGACTTTGGAGGATATTACTTTTCCGTCTACTAGATGATTTTCTCTAGGTTCAATTTGTTTAGGCCAAGACCGCATAGTGATTAATGTTTACTCTCAAGGCTTTGTACATTTCTGATATTTTATTAACACAATCACATAAGACTCAAGCAATTCATATCTCTAAGTTTTAAAATCCCCATGTGAAACTTCTTCTGTACCATCTGTCCTATGTATTGTTTTAATTTATATGGAACCACTGGAAGCAGGAGTTATGCCCCGGAACAGTTTCGGGTTGCACTGTATGTTCTTTTTCTCTATTTTGCTCTTTGTTTCAATTTTTAAAATGAAAAAAATATGCTGAAAAGCAACCAAATGAAACAACACTATAAAACAGTCCCTTCATGCAGTTTAGTGGAACAAGTAGTGTAGAAAATAAAAGAATAAACTGATACATATAGATTTACATCTGATTGAGTTTTTATGACTTGCTCTCAAAATGTTTACCTCAAAAGAGTTGATTCTGAATTTTCCCATCACGAATTCAGTGGTTCTCTTCCATCTAGAACTAAAGGCCATATTTAAACCACTTTACCTTAGTTTTGAAGATACTTATCTTTCCCATTGCCTTTGACCTTAAGATTTATCCTGAGCCTGAGTTAGACTACCTAAAAAAATTCAGTTGCAGAAATAACAAAAACATTTCTCATTGGGATAGAAATGACGAGAACATAATGTGCTTTTAGTTTTATTCTGATAAAGTGAGCTGGAATTCCCAGAAGACTGAGTAAGAATAGTTACTGAGGGCAGATGTTATCAGATTTGTAGATGTCTGAAGTAATTCCGTAGATGTCATTTGACTAAGTATATGTTTTGCAAAATTAAGCTCTGTCAGCACCACACCTAGAACATTTACTATAGTATGCATTTCAAATAAGTACATGTGGATTTTCTACATTGATGCTTTTGCTTCGAGTTTGCTAAAGGCTCGGGTTGTGTTAAATGAAATGCAGAGAAGAATATCTAAATGCTGAGTGACAAATGAGGATGACTGATACCTATAATTTATATATCTAGGAATCTAATATATCATTACTTTTGGGAAGAAAAGCATACTATATGATTAAGGAATGACTATCTTTATAAATCTCTTGCATTTAAGAAAGTTCATAAGCTAAACAAATTCATTTACATTTAGGTATGTAACACAAAATGGATATTTGTACATTTTTAAATTGAAATATATCTGGTCTGTAACATTGTATAAATTTAAGGTGTTCAACTTATTAATTTGATACATTAATATACTATAATATGATTGCCATTGTAGCAATAATTAGCACTTCTATCATATTTCATAATTATCATTTTTTTTAGTGCTTGGAATAATTAAGTTCAGGTCTCTTAGCAAGTTTGATTGTTATAATAAAATATTGTTGGCTATATTTACTATATTTTGCATTAGATCTCTAGATCTTATTTACTACTCGTTGCAAGTTTGTACCTTTAAACAACATCTGTCCTATCCCCCCATCCCCATCCCCATTCCCCGGTAACCACCATTGTACTCTCTGTTTCTATGAGTTTGACTTTTTTAGATTCCACATAGAGTGATACACACAGTATTTGTCTTTCTCTATCTGACTTATCTCACTTAGCATAAAGTCTTCAAGGTCCATCCATGTTGTCGCAAATGACAGAATGTCCTTCTTTCTCATGGCTGAATGGTATTCCATTTTGTCTTGAAGTTGATGGTAACCACTTTGAGCACCTCTTGTAATTGCAGAAGTCAAATGTGACTTGTATTCATCTTTTGTTATTGGTATATATTGAGTATTACAATTTTAATACAGTTTTCCTTTCTTAAAATGTGTATACATTTTTTTGGCAGCCCGTGTATATATACTGCATCTTCTTTATCCATTCATTCATTGATGGGAACTTAGGTTGTTTCCATATCTTACCTATTGTGAATAATGCTGCAATACAGATGGGAGTGCATTTATCTTTTTTTTTACTTATTTAGTTTTTTAGTTTTCAATTACAGTTGGCATTCAGTATTATATTAGTTTCAGGTGTACAGCATAGTGGTTGGACATTTATATAACTTACGAAGTAATCCCTCTGATAAGTCTCCCTGATACCATATATAGTTATTGCAATATTATTGACTATATTCCCTAAGCTGTACTTTACATCCCCATGTCTATTTTGTAACTGCCAATTTGTATTTCTTAATCCTTTCACCTTTTTCATCCAGTCCTCCAACCATTCTCCCATCTGGCAATCATCAGTTTGTTCTCTATGTCCATGTATTTGTTTCTGTGTTGTTTATTCATTTGTTTTGTTTTTTAGATTCCACATGAAAGTGAAATCATATGGCATTTGTCTTTCTCTGTCTGACTTATTTCACTTAGCATAATATCCTGTAGAGCCATCCATATTGTCACAAGAGATAAGATTTCATTCTTTTTTTACGGCTGAATAATATTCCATTGTATATATGTACCACTTCTTTATCCATTTGTCTTTTGATTGGAGAATTTAATACATTTACATTTAAAATAATTATTGATAGTATGTAGTTATTGCCATTTTATTGATTGTTTCTGTAGTTCTTCTCTGTTCTTTTTTTATTCTCTTGTTCTCTTCCCTTCTATGTTGATGACTTTCTGTAGTGTTGTGTTTGGATTCCTATCTCTTTCTTTCTTGTGTGTCTCTTATAGATTTTTGGTTCGTGGTTACCATGGGCTTCCTATATACTAAGCTATGTTCATATTTTAAGTTGATGGTCACTTAAGTTCAAACACATTCCAAAATAACTACCGTTTTCACTTACCCCTCTATGTTTATGTTTTTGTCATTATTTTTTACTTTTTGTGTTGTGTGTGTTTGTGTGTATCCCTTTATTTACTGTTGTAATTACACATGATCTTCCTTCTTTTGCCTTTTAACCTTTATACTAGCTTTAGTGTTGGTTGATCCACTGCTTTTATTATGTGTTTGCTTTTTTCAGTGAGAATTTTTTTCTTTGCAATATTTTCTTATTCATATTTATTTATTTATTTATTTCTTCTTAAATACGACCTTTAAGATTTCTTGTAATACTGGTTTGGTGGTTATGAATTCCTTCAGTTTTTCTTGTCTGGGAAGCCCTTTATCACTTCTTTGATTCTAAATGATAGCCTTGCTGGGTAGAATAAACTTGGTGTATGTCCTTGCTTTTCATCACTTTGTATATTTAGTGCCAATACCTTCTGGCTTGCAAAGCTTTTGTTGAGAAATCAATTGACAGTCTTATGGGAGCTCCCTTGTACATAGCTAACTGCTTTTCTCTTACTGCTTTTAAGATTCTCTTTGTCTTTAAACTTTGGCATTTAAATTATGATGTGTCTTGGTGTTGACCTCTTTGGGTTCATCTTGTTTGGGACTCTTTGTGTTTCCTGAACTTGTATGTGTATTTCCTTTGTCAGGTTAGAGAAGTTTTCCATGATTATTTCTTCAGATAGATTTTCAATCCCTTGCTCTCTCTCTTCTCCTTCTGGAACCCCTATGATGGCAGATGTTGTTACATTTGATTTTGTCCCAGAAATCACTTAAACTG
This sequence comes from Rhinolophus sinicus, assembly GCF_057876585.1. NCBI lineage: Eukaryota > Metazoa > Chordata > Mammalia > Chiroptera > Rhinolophidae > Rhinolophus > Rhinolophus sinicus. The sequence continues at coordinate 67,995,262 of NC_142501.1, read as the reverse complement.
TCCTCAATTTTTTAAAATTCTGTTTTCTTTTTGCTGTTCTGATTAGGTGTTTTTCACTACCTTGTCTTCCAAATTGCTGATTTGGTCTTTTGCTTCATCTAATCTGTTATTGATTCCATCTAATATATGAGGTTGGGAAATTAACCTTGTGAACTTGTTGCAATGATGTTGCTAACCTTTGTTGATATCAGAGGTATTATACAATATGAATTTGTACTAACTGGACAAACAGTTAACCAAGTTTACTATTTGGAAGTGCTGAAAAGGCTGCATGAAAAAGTTAGACGAAAATGACCTGAACTTTTCACCAACAATCATGGCTCTTGTATCACAACAATGCACCAGCTCACATGGCATTTTCTGTGAAAGAGTTTTTAGCCAGTAAACAAATAACTGCATTGGAACACTCTCCCTACTCACCTGATCTGGCCCCCAGTGACTTCTTTCTTGACCCAAACATAAAGGAAATATTGAAAGGAAGACATTTTGATGACATTTAGGACACCAATGGTAATACGACAGCTCTGATGGCCATTCCAGAAAAAAAGTTCCAAAATTGCTTTGAAGCGTGGACTAAGTGGTGCTGGTGTCAGTGCATAGCTTCCCAAGGGGAATACTTAGAAGGTGACTGTAGTGATATTCAGCAATGAGTTTTGTAGCACTTTTTCTAGGATGAGTTCATGAACTGAATTGTCTGACCTCATATCTAGAAGGAATAGCTGGTAGATCTAATTTTAATATATATTTTTTAATTTTATTGAGGAATATTGGAGAACAGTGTGTTTTTCCAGGGCCCATCAGCTTCAAGTTGTTGTCCTTCAATCTAGTTGTGGAGGGCGCAGCTCAGCTCCAAGTCCAGTCCCGTTTTCAATCTTTAAATGCAGGGGGCGCAGCCCACCATCCCATATGGGAATTGAACCGGCAACATTGTTGTTGAGAGCTCACACTCTAACCAACTGAGCCATCCAGCCGCCCCTCCGGAAGCTCAGCAGCAGCTCATTGTCTTCAATCTAGTTGTGGAGGGCGCAGCTCACTGGCCCATGTGGGAATCGAACAGGCAAATCTGTTGTTCAGAGCTTGCGCTCTAATCAATTGAGTCATCCTGTCATCCCTATTTTTAATATTTTGAAGAAACTTCATATTGTTTTCAGTGGCTGGGTAAATTTACATTCTCATCAACAGTACACAAGGTTTCCCTTTTCACCACATTCTCACCAACCCTTGCTATCTCGTCTCCTTGATAATAGCCATTCTAACAGATATGAAGTGATATCTCATTGTGGTTTGGATTTCCCTGATGATTAGTGATGTTTAGCATCTTTTCATGTCCTGTTGGCCATTTGGATGTCTTTGGAGAAAAGTCTATTTAGTTCCTCTGCCTATTTTTTAAATCAAATTCTTTGTGGGTTTTTTGTTTGTTATTGACTTTTATGAGTTTGTACATTTTTTTCTTTTAAAGATATTATTGGGGAAAGGGAACAGGACTCTATTGGGGAACAGTGGTACTTCCAGGACTTTTTTCCAAGTCATGTTGCTGTCCTTTCAATCTTAGTTGTGGAGGGTGCCATTCAGCTTCAAGTTGCTGTTCTTTCAATCTTAGTTATGGACGGCACAGCTCAGCTCCAGCCCAGTTGCTGTTGCTAGTTGCAGGGGGCACAGCCCACTATCCCTTGCGGGAGTTGAACCAGCAACCTTATGGTTGAGAGGAAGCTCTCCAACCAACTGAGCCATCCGGGAGCTCAGCGGCAGCTCAGCTCAAGGTGCCGTGTTCAATCTTAGTTGCAGGGGGTGCTGCCCACCATCCCTTGCGGGACTCAAGGAATTGAACTGGCAACCTTGTGGTTGAGAGCCCACTGGCCCATGTAGGAATCGAACCGGCAGCCTTTGGAGTTAGGAGTACGGAGTTCCAACCGCTTGAGACACCGGGCCAGCCCCCGGGTTTGTACATTTTAATACTCACTAATTACATAGTATTCAAAAATACTTACGTACTTATACTTTTGGCACATGACACAAAGAATATTAACAGTATTTATGCATCCAGAAATCCTTTTCTCAATTCCCTGAGAGTGGCAAAGGCTGTGGGGGAAAAAGTTTTCCACATATTTTATGAGAAACCCTATTCTATGATGTTGGGTGATGAAATCCTATGTGGGACTTAGATTCATTTATTATTAAATATTTACTAAATGTCTACTATATGACAGACACTGGGCTAGCTTCTGGATATACTATGGTGAATGAGAAATACATTACCCTTGCTTCCTGAAGCTTCCAGTCCCATGGGCAAGACAGAAAAGATAAATAAATAATTACAAATTGTGAAAACACTATACAAAAAAAAACAGGGAACTCTGGTAGGAAATATCTGGGATAAAGAAGATACCCAAGAAAGGCCTCCATGAAGAGATGAAATTTAAATGGAATGCAGGATCAAGTGGGGGTGAGGTGGTGCTTTTGGTTGCTGATGTTTATTAAGCTACAGGCCTAGGCTAAATTTATTTTATATGTTACTTAACAACTTTATAATATGATGCCCACATTACCAATGAGCAAATCAAGATCTCAATTGCCAAGGTGACAAAGCTAGTAAGAAAGTGAAGTAGGGTGGGATATAGGGACATCATCCTCCATCTGACCCCAGAGTTCATAGCCTTTGTAGCTGTAATTCCATTTCTAGAAAAACTTTAATAAAAGAATAACCAGAAATTCAAATACAGGTAACCCCCGTATAACACGGCACTTCTATAACATGGCTTCACTCTAACACGGTTCAAGAATTGGGGAAAACCCTCATACAACATGGCATCCTAGAACACGCTTTCACTCTAACACAGTTTGAGAATTAGAGAAATCCCCAAACAACATGGAGTGTAATAAGAGATTTTAAGAGCAAAAGATATCTCATTTGAAATTAGGGAAATCCCTGAATAACAGGGAACGTAATAAAAGCTTTTAAGAGCAAAAGATATCTCATTTGAAATTTTCCATTTGAGTGTGGATGTCGTATCAGATTTGACTGCAGAATTTTAACATTAGTAAAATTTTAAATCCATTTTGTTTGTAGAGTATTAAGTTCAGAGGATGAAGATAACTTGTCAAAAGAAAGCACCCTCGGTTAATAGTGCTTAGTAGTGATGATGAACAAACATTACTTAATACATATTAATATGTTATACTTTTGGTGAAAATTGCTTTAATAAAGGTATTTCTCTTCATTACAAAAATATAAAATATATTTTTTTAATTTTTGGAACCTAACGCCCTTTTTTGCACTAGTTCTTTGTTTCGTATAACATGGATTTGCATAAGACGGCATTTTTAAGGAACCTAACAACTGTGTTATACGGGGGTTACTTGCACAAATTTAATAAAAGGAAGATTCTCTCAACTCACTGTTTTTCAAATTTCTACTAGTCTTTTATTTGGGGGGCAGAAATGGATTTTAGACTCAGTTACAGTTTTACGTAATACCACTCCTTATCTCCTATTTTTAAATGATTTATACAGGTATGTAAGAAGCTAAAAATAGGTAACCATCAAAATTTTAGAAAAGTGGTCAGATTTTTACCATGTTGTACTTGGAGAAGGGCAAATAAATAGAGTCATAAGGGAAGATATAAAGTGAAAAGGCAAGAAAAATGTCTCATTTTGACTAATGAGAGAAATCTGTCAGAGGTTAGCCTGAAAGATGGTGCTTTCTCCCCACTACCTAAAGCTAATGAGAGCTCTAGGGTAACCCCTTACAGAAGGCACTCTCAGACATTTTCAGGAAACTTTAACAACGATTGTTCCCATACTCATGGGATGGGGACATCTCCAACATTTTCGTAATTCCATGGATTTGTGCAAAATTAAATAGAAACAGAAAACCTAGGGCAATAGAAAATATATTGGACGAAATCTATATATCTGAATTTGAATGTTATTATACTTTTAATAACTAACTATTAAATAAAACAGGCAGAGAAAATAAAAACTCTTGGTCTATTAGAATATTCATCCTGATCCATGGAACTCAAAAAGAATTGGGAGGCTTTGGCTAAAAATAAATCATAAAGATTTATTCAAGGGTCTTAGAGTTTGCAAATAGGAAACACAGCTAAGCAAAAATTCAGAAGTGTTCCAAAGAAGAAAGAAAGTTAAAAGTTCTCATAATAAAAAGTACTTTCCTGAGAATTATCAGTCCTGCATTCTTTGCCCTAGGATTGGTCCAGGATGGTTATCAGTCAGTCAGATGTCAGGCAGTAGGGATGATGGATGCTAGTTGGTCTGAAAGATGGGTGCTAGGAGGTCATGTCTGGTGGTGATGTCAGATGATCTGGATATGTGGGTCTTTCAGGAGATAAATAGAGGGTTATCTGGAGGTTCAGATGTATATGCAGGCATTGATGCAGTACTGGGAAGTTCTAAATACATTTTAAGTTCTCAGGTTAGTTAGAACAAGAATGGAATATTTCCTCATTCCTCAACCTTCATAATGTTAATAATTTTAACAGCTTGGTTAAAGTGACTCCATCTTCACTCTTCCCTCAGGACCCACCTAAATTATGGTCTTGTAGAAGCTAAACAATGAAAGAACATGCAAGAAAATTTATGCAAAACTTGGAAATAAGGCACATGTGTGCGCGCATGCACACATACACACACACACACACACACACACACACACACACACACACACTCAGGTGGGCAGCCTGTCTTCCAATATAAAACAAGGTCAAAGGCCACTCAAGGAATGTGTAGAGAATGTACATAGTTCATAGCAATGCTTACTATTGATTAAAGGCCCAGACTCAGGTAACTCGAAGACTGCCAGGTAGAAATGGTGGTAGAGCCTGGTGAAACAGATATTTCCAGATTTATGGCCTATTTGTCATTACCAGTTTATATCTAACCCAGCAATCTTATCCTAACATTTCTTTGTTAAATTTTTTGTAAATACCCCAGCTTCTTAAATGCTTTTTGAACTTGTCATAACATCTTACTTGTTCTCTCATTAGTTAATAAGTTCAATAAAAATCTTTTACATGCATTAATTTTATATTTGCTTGAGAGTCATGATTTTATTTTTTTGAAAATTATACTTTAACATGGAGGATAAAGAGTTTATCACCATTACGCAGTTTTATTGTGTTCTATTGATGTCCTGCAAAGTGGGATTATTTGTAATTTGCTATGACTATTTATTTCTATTACTTGATTTATAATTTGTCATATATTTTTATGCCTATTAGTTAAACCTCCACATAGGAGATTTTGTTCTTTTAAATTAGTGCTTTTGCAAACAAATCCTCAAACACTTAAAATGGTGAAATACCATAAATAAATACATAAATAAATACATGAAATATGAAATACCCAAATTTGGTGGACCCAATGAACATTTGTAGTCAGGATCTTAATTTCCAGAGTATACAGACTTAGTAAGCAGAGACCAATTTGCTGCTACAGCTAAGTAGAGTTGACATCACCACAGATCTTTCTGTACCTGCTTTCCTCTTTTACCTCATTCTCCTTTTGTCCTCCTGTATACACTTTGCAGGGTATTTTCAGACAGTTTTTTTTTTTTAAGAGCAGTTGAGTGCGCCAGTCCTTCGTATCTGTTTGCCTGCCTTTGTTATTTGCCATTCAGTAAGGTGAATGGATACCGCATCATGTATGCTTGGGTTTTATGCCTATAGCGTTCCACTGATTTAAAAGAATAGAGATTCCTATTTGACAAGCAGTGTTCATTAACGGATTTCTCTATTTCTTACCCTGGAAGTTAATGACAGATAGTTGAGATTGGTTTGAATTATGAGGAAACTCTTTGATATGAATAAAGTGGACTGATAAGAAAGCATTCACCGCCTGATCACATCTCTTTTGTCTACATTTCATTAATTTTATATAATGCCATGGTTATTTACTGAAGGTGTATTGTGTTTGTTATGCTAATGTGCTGGGGAAGTAATACCTTTTTTAAAATTCCTAGCTCAAAGTATCCTGCATAACAGCTGAAAGTGATAACTTGAGCTGTACTAGGGTCTGTATCAACACCATCAGTAGTGTTCACTTTTATAAAAAAAAAAAAAAGTAGTTGAAATGTAAATGTTCCAATTTTGCCTGATCATATAAACCCATTAGTCATTTTTTTTTTCTGTAATTGCAAGGGTAGGGTGAGAGGACCAGGGAATTGCCATATTTTGAGAAAGAAACTAGGGGCTTCTTTTGTGTTTTATGTTTACTTGCTGTAGACAAGTCAAGCCATTGTTAGGTTCTTGGATACTAAAGCTCCAAAAAAGTCTCAAGACCTCTCATTGTATCCTGAAACTTTATCCTTTTCTGAAACAATCACTGTATCTTGCTTTGACACTAACTGGTGATGTGATATTTGGCAAGTCAGTTAACCTCTTCCTTCTAGGTTTCCTTATCTTGAAGAGGTGGTTATTGGAGTAGGTGATTGGGAAGATTCCTTTTAAGTAGGCATTTTTGAGTCTACTCTGGGCCTCTGTCAAGTGATATCCAGGGATTTATAGGCTCTAACTAATTTGTGAGTTTTCTCTTAAAATAATAACACTCCACATTAGTGTTTACAGTTTACAAATTCCTCCCAGTAACAGGTTTGTTCCTCGTAACTAATAGCTTATGGTGCATAGTAAGCGCTCAGTATATGTTTGTTGTGAATTAATACATTCTACCATAAATGCTGAAACCTTCCTAGCTCAAGTTTGGCTTTTTCCAAGTATCAGAATAATAATAGATAAAAAAAAATATTTGACCCTCACTCATTTTCTTTTTGGACATGAGTTAATTATGTCCATTATAATGGAAGGTAAATAATTTCTTAAGTGATTTGCAACAGGTAAAATGTGGAAAGAGCACTGGATTTGAAGATAGAAGAATTCGTTCCTAGTCTGACTCTGCAACACAGTTGGAAATTCCTATCTCTTATCTACAAAGTGGGGACAATATCTTCTATAATTGTAATACATACAAAAGCACTTCATCATTTGCAAAGCGCTTTATAAATGTGAGATTTCTTCATTCTTTAATTAACTTATACAACTCTATGTACTAGATTAACACCTATTAATTCTTTTACCCCCAGGATTAAAATGGGAAACTGGAAAGGTTGATGGGTTTACGCTCACACAAGCAAGTGGAAAAGCCAGGGCAGCTAAGAAGGTTGAAGTTCATCCATCAGAAGTGAGTGGAACAGAAGGGCCAACCTCCCTAATCACTTTGATCACCTGAATAATGATGACTGATCAATTAGACTGGTCACTGAGATCCATCATAAAGATGGCCGTAATAGGTGTGATTAGACCCACTATACATAATTTAATGGAAAACAACCACCATTAACAACATCAGACTGGAAATGAAGAAACCTGACTTTTGACTCTGGCCAGTGACAAGGAATGTGATCTAAAGCTAATCACTCAGCCTTTCTGAGCCCCATTTTCCACTTCTGTGAAAATATGGTTGGGAGTAAATGACTTCCATATTTCTTATTTGGCATTATTGCTGATTAACTGTTCCAGACATGCTTTCCAATGATGGGTTCAAGGTAGGTATTTTCTTTTTGTTACATTTTTATGTCTTTTCAGATTTATCTGGAATAGCATTTTAAAGCATTCTTTGTTTTGTGCTTACTGACCATGGCGTTATAGATTGGCCACAGCATCAGTCCTGGCTTTTTATAACTTGATGTTTGAAAGGATGCTTCAAAAGGCAATTTAAATAAATTGATAATTAAATTTATCTGTTCATGATTCAGAGAATAAATTAGGCGGGTTCTTTTAACAGCAAAAATGATTTTTCTCAACATAGTCCAAATTAATAATAAAGCAAAATGACTGTATTCTAAGATTGTATATCTAAATTATAAAGTGCGACTGCTGATTTAATTGAATCAGATCAAACAAGGTTTTTCTTCAGTAGCACATCATCACTCAAGCTTAAAAATGTTTTGAAGGTGAGTAAAGCAATATTCTAAACTCATTTTTACAGAGAGAAATTTTGCTGAGGAGAACTAAACAAGTACATCACACATCCTGACATTAAGACTGGTAGGCTGGTAAACTGTCTTCCAAAGAAACTAGAGAAAGTGGTCTCCCTTAAGACATGTAAATGTGAATCAACTTGGTGAGACAATTCCTGAATCAACCTTAAGTAAGTAACGTGAATCAGGAGCGCCTTATGATATCACATACCTTGTCACCATTTACTCATTTACCTGTCGGCCTTCTTTGGGTGTTATAAAGGTCAAACAAAAGCAAGAATTGAAAACTCAGAGCAATGACTCAGGACTGTAAAATTTTCCTGAGGTGGGATCAAGCAGGATGGGGCCTGAGGCACCGGGTGTCTGCAGCTGGCAACCCCTTGCAGCTGTGCTATTGTCTACTACGTTGTTCCTGGTACAGAATTGGGGCTCTAGTAGCAGAAAAGATCAGGAAGTAGTTGCTGGTTAGGCAGCGCACACTGCCTTCCACACATGGCATCCAGCATACTCGTATCTGATTGACTTCCTCTGAGTGTGTACCTGTTCAGTCAGGACTTCCAAATTTTACTCCCTTTCTTTTAAGCTACAGAGCAACTAGGAGATAAAAAAGAAATCTGTAAAAAATAGTAAAAAAGAAAAAAAAAAATACCCAAACACCTTCTTTCATTTGAGTATTACTGAGGTTAACTGCCATGGAATCATAGAACTCTGACGAACGGCCTATAAACCACTGCTCTACTTTGTCAATTTTTCTTAAATTGTGACATCCAAAAATAAGGACATCATTTGAGACAGTTTAGCACGCACAAAACTGATCTCTTAACTCACTTGTTTATATCTTGTAGATTTTTTTAAACCCACCTCCTCTTCACCTACATACTAGACGAACCCAAACACTCTATTCCCTCAGTAACACTGAGGCTCACAGTGCAGAAGACTCAAGACTAGGGAGGGTATTCTCTCATATACTCTACATGGCTGCTCTCCCAGTGAGCAGTATACCTACTTACCAAGAGTCAGTTGTGCTTACCCAAGCTGTTCATGATAATTGTACTTGTTACTGTAATAATGTAATTTGAATATTATATAACCAAAGAATTAATGAATGCAAACATAAAAATGTTGATTTGTGAACACTAAGTTGGCAAAAATTAACTCAAAATGGATCATTGACCTAAATGTAAGAGCTAAAACTATAAAACGTCTAGGAGAAAACTAAGAGATGAGCTTTGAGACCGTGGGGTAAGCTAAAATTTCTTAGATGGGACACGAAAAGCACAAACTGGAAAAGAAAAAAATTGGACTTCATCACAATGAAAAACTTTTGATCTTTGAAAGAAAATTAAAAGGTAAGGTATGAACTGGGAGAAAATATTCGTAACACACGTACCTGATAAAAGATATATCCATAATAATAAAGAATAAGCAAAGAACTCATAATTCAGTAATAAGATAAGCATTCCAATTAAAAAGAGTCAAAAGGGTTGAACAATTAAGTAAATGGATGGTGGATGGTAAGAGCTAGGTTTCTCATTGCTGGAGAGGGAAGTTACAGATAAGCAAGAAGAGACGGCTAGAATAAACCCTGTGGTACTGGATTAGAGTCAGAGACACACTATGTGTTAGCTTAAGATATGCACAAATGGATAGATACAGAAACAATTATAGATCTGCGTGTATTCGTAAATTAGTACACACAACAACCTAGTTCTGTCTGCTAAGAAGGCAGAGAGGATTTCAAGAACAGCTGGGCCTCATGAGAATAAGGAAGTGGACTATACAATCAGGTCTCCTGAGAACTCATCAGGCAAGCAGGCAGCTTCTCTCTCTGCCTGACTTTCTCTGTGGTCACACAATGTCTTGATTATCTCACCCAATGCTACTACATTCTTTAATTTTTCTTACAAGACCCTTTCTTCTTATGGAACTGCATGCAGATGGTTGCAAATGGCCACCAGTTTAAAGTCCCCATTAGCTTAGAGCTCAATGACTTAATCTGTCTTTTAGATTCAATTCTTCAGGAGGATCTAATTGTCCCAGCTTGGGTCAGCTGTGTCTGGGGAGCAAGGTTACTCGCAGCTTCATAGGTGCCCTGGCTCAGAAGGGCTCTGCACACTTGCTTTAATATTCTGCTGTCACTATCATGAAATTCTTAATTTTCGAATGAAGACCCCATAATTAATTACGTTGCCAATTCTGTTGCTGGGTTTAGATGTGGGGAGAGATTTGGTGGTGTGGGTAGATTCTCTCATAAGGAGATGCTGGCAGATAGGGAATATTTGGTGTATAATTTAGCGCCCTGGTTTTCAAAGCCAGGCTTCTTCCTTCTTTGTACTCACATTTCTGTGTAGTGCATCCAGTCAGAAAATATAGGCTCTTGATAGGTGTTAAGTTCTGTGCTAAACACTGGAAACACTTGGTGAACAAGACAGATACAATTTTTTCTGTCATGGAACTTAGTATCAAGCCAACTTTACCCAAGTCCTAGAGTTATGACCTTGTTCTTCTACCAAAGGCTATAGAGATTTTGAGTGGAATTGTGTTGAATTCATACATCAGTTAGGGGAGAAGTAACATCTTAATAGTATAGAGTTTTCTGGTCCATTTTATCTCTCTGTTACTTAGATTTTCTTTAATTTCTCTCACCAATGTTTTGTAGTTTTCAGTGTACTAGTCTTACATAAATTTTCTTAAATTTATTCTTAAATATTTCATGTTTTCATGCTATTTGAAATGTTCATGTAAACTTTTATTTTCCAATTGCTTGTTGCTAATACATACACATACAATTATTTTTTGTGTATTGACCTAGTACCCTAACTTTAGCCTTGCTAAACTCACATTTATTTTAATAGCTTTTTTGTAGATTATTTTGGATTTTTCTATGTAAATAATCATGTTTGTGAGGGAAAAACAGTTTTTTATTTTCAATGTGTATGATGTTTATTTATTTTTCTCACTCTATTTTGCACTGGTTATACTGAATACGGGTGGTGAGAGACCCTCTCTGTTCTTAGTTACAGGGGGAAAGTATTCAGTCTTTCACTATCGAGTATATTAGCTTTAGGTTTACCATAGATTATCACGGATAATTTGTTTTTATCATGACAGCTCTTGAATTTTGTAAAATGCTTTTTCAGAATCTATTATGATGATCATATGCTTTTTCTATTAATACTTTAATTTGACGAATTAAGTGGATTGATTTTCAAATATTAAATGAACCTTGCTTTGCTAGAACAAATCCCATTGTCAGGATGGATTGTTTTTATATGTTACTAAATTTAATTTTCTAATATTTTATTTCAAAATTTTACACTTTTTTCTTCTTGTAATGTCTATCTGATTTTGGTATCAGGATAATGTGACTTCATGAAGAGTTGTGAAGTGTTTCCTCATTGTTTACTTTCTATGTTTGTGTGGGATTACCACTTTTTCTTCCTTAAATGCCTGATAAAGTTACACAGGTTTCAAGCATATGATTCTGTAATACATCATCTATATATCACATTGTGTGTTCACCACCCAGAGTCAGTTCTCCTTCCATCACCATATATTTGATCCCTTTAACCCTCATCTACCACCACCCTCCCCCCTTACCCTCTGGTAACCACTAAACCATTGTCTGAGTCTATGATTTTTTTGTTTCTTTATTTGTTTGCCTTGTTATTTTGTTGTTTGCAGTTTTATATCTATCCCACATATCAGTGAAATCATATGGTTCTCAAATTTTTCGCTTAGCATAATAATCTCAAGATCCATCCATGTTGTCGCAAATGGCACTATTTCATCTTCTGTTATGGCAGAATAGTATTCCATTGTGTATATATACCACATCTTCTTTATCTAATCATCTACCGAAGGACACTTTGGTTGTTTACTAACCATTGTCACCCCAATAAACCTTAATTTTAAAAAATGCATCACAGAATTCACCAGTGAACCTTCTCCCCTTCTGATTTCACCTTTTATCCTATTACCATCACAGTTAACCTCTCCTAACTATTTTTGACTTGAATTCTTCTGGATATTAGCTGCTTAACCAAAGTGTTTGCTGATAAAAAGATACTACATGGGACTGATAAGTTAAAATTGAGTTATAATTTGATTAAAACGAAATGAGAGTTTAGCTCACATTATTCCCATCTTCTCTTCTCCTTATGTTTGACATTTATATTATTTTTAGTTCTTCTACTGTACAGCTTTATAACTAATGTATATTCATAACTCCCTATTTCTTGCTCTTCCATCAATTCTCAGTAATCTCTTTTAACTTCCCATTTTTTTAAAAGATGATGGTATGAATGAATCTATTTTTCTTTTTTTCATTTTTCATCCTGTTTCCATACCCTACCTCTTGTCAACAAAACTAGATTTTTGCTGTCAAGGATGTTAAAATTTGCATTTTGTCTTACAAATACAATGAAATCTCCTGAATTTTTCCATAAATTAACTCTAAAAGTTGAAAAGCAATACATAGTATGTTTATTATAATGATAGTAAACGTTTTTCAATGCCAATTTCCTGTGCCAAAATTATATTTCCTTTTTTATAGAGTCAAAGTAATAACCCCTGGCCTATTTGAAGGAAAACGTTACTAGCTTTGAGGTCAAATGTATAGTCTTTGTTACACTTTTATTAATCAGTAGCTTCATTTTAATGGGTTTCTTAGTTAGACCATGTCTCTCATGTGTTTTTATTTTGTTTTGTTTTTCCTGGGGTTTCTATTTGCCTTTCTTTCCCGGCTTACATTATTTCCCTCTGTCATGTATATTTCCTATTGCTGCTGTAACAAATTACCACAAACTTGGTGCCTTAAAAACAATACACATTTATTATCTTATAGTTCAACAGGTCAGAAGTCTAGGATGGGTTGGTAGGACTGCATTTCTTCTAGAAGCCCTAGAGGTGAATTTGTTTTCTTGTTTTTTCCAGTTTCTAGAGACTATCCACAATCCTTGGCTCATAACCCTGCATTACTCTAGCCTGTGTTTCTGTTGTTACATATACTTCTCTCACACTGACCCTCCTATTTCTCTGGTCTAAGGACCCTTGTGATTACATTGAGCCTACCTGAATAATCCAAAATAATACTGAAATTTCAAGATCCTTAATTTAATCACAGCTGCAAAGTCCCTATTTCCATGTAAGTTAACTTATTCACAGGGTCTTGGGACTAGGATATAGACCTCTTTGAGGAGCCATAGTCATACATGCAGTATTTTCCAACTTTCCTATCATATTTTTTACTCCACCAAAAAAGTAAATAAACATTAGATATTCAAGAGGGTCCTGGGAAATAAGGTTTTCTCCAGAATTGTTTCCAAGTTTGTTTTTTCCTCCATGCTTTTCCTGGCATGTTAATGTACAACAGAGAATTTACATTTTCCCTCCCTGTACATCTCCAGATTATTAGACTGTCATTATTATTCATATTAGTCAGAAAAATCCTTTTGAGCAAAAATGTATGTGCTTTTCTCCCCATTTCTAGTTCAGCTTAAAATTGTCACCTTCTTGGAGGAACTGACTTGAGTCTTCAAAGTCAAGTCAACACATTCTAACATCCATGTTTGTGCTTCCAAGTCTCTGAATGTTGCAGTCTTATTAAGTATAAGATCTGAGTTCCAAGATCCAACAGACAATTACCTAACTGTGTGCTACCACATAATAAGAACTAAAACTTAACTTTTTAGTTATACGAAAAAGCCATTCAGCATATACCAATCGTATCCTTGGTCACTGTGGTAATTCCACGACAAGTACGGTGATGAATCTAATGGTTCCATGATGGTTTAATGAGACTCAATCCTGGAGTTTTATAGGGACAATTGAAAAGTAGAATTGTTTTTTCCTTTAGGGTTTCCTTTAAGGTAGAGACGTCAGTTTGGAGCCACTGTTGGCCATCTGGATATCATAAGGAAAAAGCCCTCAGGTTTTGCCTAAGAGCAAAACCAACAAAGAGAAAAAGCAGAACTCCAACTTGGAAAGACAGATGGATTGAGTCCCAATGACAGTTTTTCAACACCTTGATCTAGTTATGGCTAAAGTCAATTGTACATCTCAATTATGAAAGTGTCTTTTTCTCTTAACCTAGTTTGCCTTGTGTTGTTTTTTTTTTGTTGTTTTTTTTTTACAAGCTAAGAAGAGCCATAAAGGTAAAAACCCGTGGGGGCAGAGATATGGATCAATAGTTTACTAATTTGAAATTTTCCTTGAGAAAACTTGAAGCTCTCATTTAAATTTCTTATATTTGTAGTTTCTGTCCTCTTTTTTCAAAGGTAGCAGCATGAAACATAGAATATTGCTCAATAGTGGTAATTTCTATTAGATGTTTATTTACTCATGTCTCAGAATGAAAGTTTTCAGTGAGAACTGGGTGACTATGACTTTCTAATGGAGGAAAATAAAGTCACTTAAACTCTTTAAAATTCCCATTCACTTCACAGTACATTAGTTTTTAGCACACTCAGTACAGAGTAAAACTAAAATTTTCCAAGGATAGTTTTACTAGTAAGGTCAAAGCCATGCCCTTTTACTGGTCAATCCTCTATTATGCACATAATTACTTCTAAGGATAAAAAAAAAAAGTGCCTCTATCTAAACATCTGTATATTTGTCATATAATCCTCCTGCTAGATTTACTAGAACTGAATTCTAGGGAAATGCTTGCTCCCTATGCTTTATATTTTAACAGAAAACATTTCCTCTCATCTCCTTAAGTATCTACTTAAAAAAATAGTTTCCATACTCTTTCTGACTGTTACCTGCTTACAGATGGTTTGACTTGTCTAATGAGTAACTTCTTGGGGCTGTCAGTAACTATATGGTTTCTCCCACCCCCAAATTCCAGGGTAATCCCTTCTGAAGGTCTGATAGACTTCACAGAATTGTTACGACATTTAGAGTGCTCTCAGGGCCGTGAGCCACAAAAAGTATTTTTCCAATATTGTAATTTATCTGTGATATTTTTTACTGCTATGTCCTCTAAAATACTCCGGAAGACTAAATCAACACAGTTTGTTCTTCTTGAGTACTTTTTGTTTTGTTCTGGAAAACAACTTTTGGGTCTGAGAGGTAGATAATACTACGCTCACAATTTCTACTTTGAGAGATAGCGAAGGGATTGGTGGCTTTAGACACACATAATTTAGTTGGTCCTTTGTCACTGTCACAGCAACCTGTACTTATTAATGTTAAGTCTCTGAATGTTAGGTCTCAGAGACCTTGATTTACAGAGTTACATCTACAAGAAAACAACAAAATGTCTGTTGGCCGGCACCTGCAGACAGAGCCAAACTTGCGATAACAGAAAACTCCACAAAATAGCTACTGGCTTACAGGCAGTCAGCGTTTTCTGTTCGAACGATGCTACCCTGTCAGCACAGCCCCTATAAAACCCTCCTCACCCCCTCCTTCGGGGCTGCAAGCCTCCTTTAGACATGCAGCCCAGGTGTATCCATCTTTGGCTCAGTCTGATATACTTTTCTCTCTTACAATAAAAACTTTCTTAACTTGTCTGACCATGTATGTTCCTTTACGGGCCAACCTGTCAATTTCCTAATATTTGGGGCTCCCATGCCTAGATATATTAGTCAGGGTAACCACCACATTAGGTTTGATAGAGATGGCCCTGAGTTTGGTACTGAATTTGCTCTGCAGACTCTCAGGTCCCTGAATTGGCCTGGTTGCCAGGAGAGCTGGGGTGTGTGAGCAGAGCCCACGGAGCAAGCAGAGGAACTCTGGGCAGCTCTTATATAGTTGCCCTCTGTGGGCAGGCCCATAGAGTCATCCCTAAGCCTTAGCAATTTAGTGAGGAATTGCTTTATTCCAGAGCTATCACCTCAGAGCTCAGCACTACAGAAATAAGATTCTGACGTGGGAGACGTAGGAAGTATCATTCTGAAGCTCTGGCCATTGCGCATTGCGTCTATATGGACACAATGAAGGGCAGTGCTGGACACTGTGGGAATCTGGATTACAAAGGGAGTGGAAAAAGGAGAGGGGTCCAGAAAAGAGGTAGAAGGACACCGAATTCAGATCCGTTTGTCTGTCTCATAATTTTGCTAACCGTAGCTCTGTTTCACAGCAAAACCCTTTAGTTTTAAAGGGTTAGGGAAAAACAGTCTGACTGTGTTCCCCTCCCCACTTTGATGCTTGTTGGAATGATTTTTCTTTGTGGTCACATCTGAGTTTACCTGACTTCTACATGCACAGAAGCAGTTTCATGCTGAGAGTTGTTACAAAGTAGATCAGTGAACAAGAAATAAACCAACATGTTTGCATTTTAGGTCAAAACATGTATACTGTGCTGATGAAGAAACCCAGTCATTTCTCATTGTTTAAATGAAATATGACAATGTCCAAAGACATTCCAAAGGACTGTCTTTCTTACAGCCACAGATAAGGATTTCTTGGACTGCTAGCTCTCTGTCAGACTTTCATTAGCATTATAGTTGTCTCATTGGCCAGCATTATTTGGAAAAAGGAATTGTCCAAAAAAAAAAAAACAAAACAAAAAGAGAGAGAGAACGAGAATATGCAGACAGACTGATTTAATAATTTGTATATCAATTTTGCCCTTCAGGTGGTTGTTATTAACATATAAATTAACTTATACAGCATATTGTGAGCAGTACATGAACTCTGGAATAATTAATTTGATAAAATAAAACTAAGCTTGAAAAGTCTCTCTGCACACACTGAAATTTCCCATAATTCAAAATGAAGAAAGAACTCGAGATTCTAAAAGCATGTAAGACTGCCTCACCGTGCCATAGAATTTTGAATAATTTCCAATAAAAGCCTTTCTTTAATAGTTGGGAATAGATCGCTTGCCAAACACGTCCGCAGAAGGCAGAAAATGCAAGCTTAGAAGTTCTTCCTACATGTCCAGGCGTGCCAAGTCCTGCTGAGCAATTTAATACCCATACTCTACCTGTATTTAATACTCTACTAGCTTCAAAGACAAGGGTGTAGATTCTGCAAAAAGCCTACTTGAGAACAGACTTTTCAAATCTACTAGAATAAAGCCCAGGAATCATTGCAGCAGCTCATGTCAACTTGTCTCAAATACTTTTGAAGCCCAGAAAGTGAATCATGCCTAAAAGGCCCAGGATGGAGTATTGAAGGATATTGTAGTGTTTCTGAAAATATTTATAAATGGCCATGTACAGTAGAGGGTAATTGATTCTGTAATCAAATGAAGAATCTTTCTTGATATTTTTTCATGATACTTT
This sequence comes from Rhinolophus sinicus, assembly GCF_057876585.1. NCBI lineage: Eukaryota > Metazoa > Chordata > Mammalia > Chiroptera > Rhinolophidae > Rhinolophus > Rhinolophus sinicus. The sequence continues at coordinate 67,978,036 of NC_142501.1, read as the reverse complement.
TCAAATTAATGAGATCCTTCTCTGTATTTATATTGGGAAGAGTCCCCAAACATGGAAAATGTAATAAACTTCTATGATAAATATTCACCACCAAAATGAACAAATATTAACTTATATTCCCTTCAGTTTTCATTTTGTTTTGTTTTGTTTTGTTTTGTGTGTTTTTGTTGTTGTTGTTGTTGTTGTTGTTTTAAGTAAAGGATTAAAATCTACATTTTCTTCACCAGGCCCATTTCTTCTCTTTTCAAAGGTCAGCATCATCTAGTGTATGTATCCCAATTATATTGTCATTCTTCTACTATATTTATTTTATGTTCTTTAACTTGGTTTTGTGGTATTTTCCATAAATGTCCTGCCCAATTAAAAAAAATTTTTTTATTATATTTCCTAATTGTTATTGCTAGTGTTTAAGTATGGCATTGTTTTTTGTCTGTCAATCTGAGATCAGATAACCTTTTGAACTCTTTAATTTTACAAGTTATCTGAAGGTTTTTTTGAATTTTCTAGGCAGGTAATTATATAGTCTACAAATAAAAATGTTGCCTCTTTCTTTCCAATCCTTATACCTCTTTTTCTTACGCTATTCCTCCGGTTAGGAACGTCAGTTCAATGTTGAATAGTGGGATGATTGCAGGCATCCGTGTCATATGTCTTATTTGACTGGAAATGCTTCTAAAGTTTCACCATTTAGACTAATGTTTATTGTTAGTTTTTGATAGATTCTCTTGATTAGGTAGGAGAAGTTGCCTTCTAGGCACATTTTTTTGAGGTTTTTTTCTGCTTTATTGAGAAGAACATATGGCATATCTCTGTCAATCTCTTAATGCAGCAAATGTAGTGATTTAATTTGATAGGTTTTTCTAACGTGAAATCATCCTTGCCTTCCTAGTCTTAACCGTTTGGTGGTGATCCACATACTATACATTAGGTTGGTGCAAAAGTAATTACGGTTTTTGCAATTATTAGCCTTTTAAACCGCAATTACTTTTGCACCTACCTAATATATATGTATGCGCACATATATGCATATGCATACATACATATACGAGTGTATATACTTTCAATATAGCAATTTGGGGATTTTAAAATTAATTATCATTCATTAAACAAATATTCACTGAGTACTTCCTGTGTGCCAGGCACTTAGGCAATAGAAGTACAACAGTGCCCAAAATAAAGTTTTAAAAAATCCTGATGAAAATTTGAGAGTGCTAGCCCAGGCTCTCTCCTTGACTAAACATACCGCACTGCCATTCGGACACTACTGCTACTGAGTGCTGTTGGCATGAAGACATTCTGCAAGGTTGCCTCTTTAGTGATTCCACAAGGGCACAAGCTGCCCTCTTTCTGCCATTGTTCTCAATGAGTTGCAAATGAGCCAAACCATAGAAGTTATTAGTGCAATATCTGGCACTTATTGAGCACTCAATAAATGTCAGTTATGATTACAATTAGAATGATTACTAGTATGTCTTTGTGCAGGTGCTGTGCTAAGTGACACCTTGCTTCCTCTGTCCTCCCAGCACCCTGGGATAGTATTACTACCTAGGAAGGTGGCGCTGTGCTTGAGTCCTTCTGACTCTGAATCCCATACTGTTAATCATCATGCTCCTGTGACCGGAGGTTTAAGAGAGAATGAATCAAAGAAAGAGTTCAGGAATTCTGGCATCATTCTACTCTCTCAGCATCCAAAAGTGAAAAACAAGAGAACCCAGGACTCCTTGTGACATTTCTTACGTTGCCACCAACGTAGATAGTATTTAGACCTCTTAATCCACGTTGTAGTCTACAAGATACCCCACAAACTGCCTTGAAAATACTTCGAGAATGTCAGGCTTTTTTTTTTTTTTTTTTTTGTCCTTTTCCACAAAATGACAAATGTTACCGAAACCTTTCATTTTTGTTTGAAAAAAATTGTTCTTTGGCATCAAACTATCTAGCATGAGGATATTTTCTGGAACATCAAACAATCATCGATAGATAATGACCCTGGTTTTGTATAAGTGAAAGCCAGCATGAAGCAACAGAATTGTCACGTCTAGCCAAGAATCGGGAGACTGATTAAGCTATGGGGACATCAGTATCAAAGGGAAAAAGATGTTTTCAGCCAAAACTTCACCTGAACGTTAATCTCTTTAGAGAAAAAATAGGCAAGTTTGAGGGACAGTGAGAAACTAAAAAGAAAGGCAGGAAGGAAGGAAAGAAGGAAGGAAGGGAGGGAAGGGAGGGAGGGAGGGAGGGAGGGAGGGAGGGAGGGAGGGAGGGAGGGAGGGAGGGAGGGAGGGAGGGAAAGAAGGAGAGAAAGAGAAAAGGAAGTTCTGGTTATTTGGTATTTAAAGAACAGACACCATGGAAACAAACTACTCCAAGTGCCTTCATTTCATGAAGAGCAAATTAGAAGCAACACTACTTAGAGGCATAAAATACTATTGATGACGATTTTATAATACAGTTTGAACTCTAAGCAATTGCATTAACATAAGTAGTAGAGTGTAAATACCACTCCAGTAGGGAGTGGGAAGCTCTGAAGAGGGTCACCAAGAAAGGAAGAGTAAGGCAAATGCGGGAGAAGCTCTAGGTAGGAGACGGCAGGGACTGCTCCAGCTTTGGTCCTCCCAGCTCAGAATCTATCTATCCCTTAACAAGGAAGCATTAGAGCAAATACCAGAAGTATTCCAATATTATCTGTAGTCTCTTGGGTCATGAATGGTGGCTTAGACTGATAGTGGAGTAACAATACGCATATATAGCATTTACCCTTTTTCATCAATATAAAGCCCTGAGTAAAAATTTTCCTTCAGGCATTGTTAATGGAACTGGGGAGAATTCAGCTGATAATTGCAGTGTAGGCTTGTTACCCTTGCAAGCTGAGAGAGAGAGAGAGAGAGAGAGAGAGAGAGAGAGAGAGAGAGAGAGAGAGAGAGAGAGAGAGAGATAAGCCTCAATGCCCTAAGGCATCCATTGCATGTAATGAATTAACTTCTTTGTTGCATCTAGAATGTTATTGTTATGTATCATCATCCTTAAAGAAGTGAGAAGATAATATTCAAATCATATTTTGGGAGGGTGTAATTTTTTTATGGAACCGGCATTGAGAAAGGCTGCTAGAAAATGTCTTCAGAGGAGGCCTCGTCCCATCTGGATGTGTCATAGATTTTGCTGATATATTGAGATGTGTTAAGCTATTGTTTCTTGGTACTGACACTTCACCCAGAGCCATCAGAATAGCCGTTAAAGTACTGACTTTGGAGCCAAACAGGCATAGGTTCAATTTCTGGTTCTGCGGCCACCAGGTTGTCTGATTTAGGAAAGTTATTTATCCATACGTGTGATAGGTACCATGTTTTCCCCCGAAAATAAGACCAAGCCAGACAAGCAGCTCTAATGTGTCTTTTGGAGCAAAAATTAACATAAAACCTGGTCTTATTTTACTATAAGACCGGGTAATATAACATAATACTGGGTCTTATATTAATTTTTGCTCCAAAAGATGCATTAGAGCTGATTGTCCGGCTAGGTCTTATTTTCAGGCAAACACAGTATAATATAGATGACATAATAATAGTACCTCCCTTGCAAGGTTGCTGTGATGATTTCATTGAGACAATGCATGTGAAACAGACCTCAGCACACTGTCAACACTCAACCCATGTTATTGTTAATCACTGGAAGTGACAATCCTGACAATGCCCATTGCATAGCTTTCCTCTTGGGGAGACTGAGACTAACACAGAACCATTAGGTCTGTCTCCCCCTAAGCCATCTGACATTGATTTTTCAGCTGCACGTCCTGGGGACAAGCTGTACATCACTAAGGCCATAAAATAAAGGAAGCAATAATTCTCCTCTGATCACTCAACTGCTAAAATGAAGGACCTGGAATTTTACACCCTCTAGGCTAACACAGAGAAAGCCTTGTAATAGGTTACTCTGTTGCTGGTTTCAAGACTGGTACCTAAGGGGGAAGGGGGATTCTGTATGCTAGAGGTTTTACTGTCCATTAGCCTTGTGGTCTCTTCGAGTTCTTATCATAACCTGTGGTGGTATTTTATGAAAGAATTAACCCCAAGTAGCTTTTGCAGCAATAAAATAACATGCTGTGGAAAGCTTGCTCATTTTCTGCATGTATTTTACTGCTATGTAACACATGGGGAGTGAGAAAATGGGAGAGAAAAAAACATGTGGGGAGGCAGAGATGTGCAGAGAAGAGGGAGAGGAAGTATATATTGATTCTATTCTTTCTCCTTCCCATCAACTAAATATGTATTTTCTAAGACTCTTTTTTTCAGACTACCAAAAAGAAAAAAAGAAATAGCAGGGCCAAGTCTTTCTTTCTTTCTTTTTTTTTTCAAGACCATGTGCTGCTTTTCTTTCTGGTTATAAAATAGTAATACATATTCATTACAAAAAGCAAGAAAAGCACACTGAAAACAATATTTTAATTCCCCATCATGCTATTAAACAGATGTAAACGTGTAATATTTTGGAGAATATTCTTCTCATATGTTTTCTATGTATGTATGTATGTATGCATGTAAGGGTCATATTAAACATATAATTTTGTATTTTCCTTTTTTTTTTTTTGAGTTATCATTAGTAGGTGCATTTCTCCACATCATTTAAAATTCTTTTAAAGATAAAATATGATCAGTTCATCCTACCACATACAAGAATAAACTCTAAATCAGAGATCTACCTAAATGTTAAAAAACTAATCTATACAATGTTAAAAACAATCATGAATAATTTTCTCTACAGCCTAGGTTGGAGGAAAACTATCTAAATGTGACTTAGAATTCAAGTGCAATTAAAATTTCTTGATAAATTTGACGACATAAAAATTAAAAACTTTTGTACAGCGAAACCTCCACCATTAACAAAGTCAAAAGACAAACAACAAATTGAGAATAAATATTTGCAAAATACATCATAGTAAAGTATTAATTTCCCTAATATATTAACAAATTGTAAAGATTGAAGAAAAAACCTAAATCCTGTAGAAAAAAATGTACATGAGATACATACAATGTATACGAGGTCAGACAATTAAGTTCAAGAACTCATCCTAGAAAAAGTGCTACATGCCTCATTGCTGAATATCACCACGGTCACTTTCGAAGTCCTCCCCTTGGGAAGATACACACTGATGCCAACCTTCAAAGCCATTTTGGAATCTTTTTTCTGGAATGGCCATCAGATCTGTCGTCGTATTACCCTTGATGTCTTGAATGTCTTCCTTTCAATATTTCCTTTATCTTTGGGTAAAGAAAGAAGTCATTGGGAGCCAGAGCAGGTGAGTAGGGAGGGTGTTCCAATACAGTTATTTGTTTACTGGCTAAAAACTCCCTCACAGACAGTGCCATGTGAGCTGGTGCATTGTCGTGATGCAAGAGCCATGAATTGGTGAAAAGTTCAGGTCGTTTTCATCTAACTTTTTCATGCAGCCTTTTCATCACTTCCAAATAGTAAACGTGGTTAAGTGTTTGTCCAGCTGGTACAAATTCATAATGAACAATCCTTCTGATATCAAAAAAGGTTAGCAACATCATTGCAACAAGTTCGCGAACTTAATTGTCACACGTCGTAATTAAGTGACTTCCCAATGATCAATTAGAAACTGAATTCAGACTTGGATATATCTGACTACAAAACCCAGGTGCTTTCATCTACTCCTTCCCTGCCTCTCTGCAAAGGCAAAATATTAATGATGATAATAACAATAATAAAAATAACAACTCATGGAAACGTTTTATTAAAGCAGTTGCTCCTTTTAGCATAGAAGAAAACAACAGACCAATTCAAACAAGTAGTGATACTTCTCACAGAGTGATACACTCAGAACTTTAATTCTCCCTAAATGTTCGCAGCAGAATTTCCCTTCCTACAGTTGAAGAGAGGCTAATTTCTAAGAGGTAAGGGGGAGAGAGAAACAACACAACACAGTTTAGATATTTGTGTATATCAAAACCTCACGTTTTCTGCATTTGATTTTGAAATCTTCAGCCTGCTGATGAAGACAGTATCGTCCTGAGACGTCCGTAACAGCAACAGCTGACAGTTACTGAAGCCTCCTACGTGACAAGTACGGTGCCAAAGGCTTGTCATGTATTAAGTCATTTAAACCTCACAGCAATCTGGATGATGAATATCATTACCACCATTTTACAGATGCCGGAGCAGAGCGGCACAGCTCAGTTTCTAGCCTGCTTCTCAAACACGGTGCTCAGTTCCTTCTCACTGAATAGAGAAGCTAAACCACCAACTGAGAGTTTCGTGTGATCAAAATTATGTTTTGTAGCCAGCTTTCGAGAGAGCGATTATAGTGGTTAGAACAGGGGGTTTGGGGTCAGACAGACCTAAATTTGAATCCTGGTCCACCCCTTATTCGTTACAGAACCTTAGGAAAGTTGTTTAGCTTTCTTGGGCCTCGTATCCTTTTCAAAATTGGGCTAATAATATTTTTCCCGGAAGGTGACTATGAAAAGTAAATGAGATAAAATATGCAAAGCACAGTCACTGATGCATGGGTAATGGCTCTTTAGTTTATTATTGTTCTCCAACAAGTAAAATATTGTTTTGAATTATATTCAGATACATTTCCGTATCTTATCAATCTTAACTGTCAACTTTTCACTCTATAGAGAAGGGGTTCAAGTGATTCAGGAGAAGAATAGGTACCTGTTAGAACAAGGAGACTGTTGCTTCTCTACTTGTTTGAGATTGAAGATAAGAGGCTCAGAAGCCAAGCTTTGCGAAGAAAGAAATGACTTTTAAGTTTCTTTTAGCTTTATTAGCATACAGAGAATTGGGTCTGGATGTCTAAAATGTAAATTTCTTGGAGTAGAGAAGATGCTTCTGTGAAGTGTCCCTTGGCTGGCTTTCTGTCTAGACTAGAATGAGGCTATAACACAGAGGCAGGGAGGATTATGGGAAGAAGCGTAGCAAAAGGAGATTGAAGAAATCGGACAGTAGAGTCCTTGAACCAGCCCTTCTCCTTAGGATTGGGAGCACCACAAAGCCCCTCAAGAAAACAGGTAGGAGGAAGCACTTTTAGAAACAGTGTGAGAAGTGGGAAAGATCCAAAAACATTCAGGGTTATGGCCAGCTTCTCTGCCCTGGGCAGAACGTAGGGAGGCTGCAGGCCGCGGGGAGAGGCCCCGTTTGTGGTTAATTGTGACAGCCACGTGGCGTGGAGGTAGTGTAAGATGAGGCCAGTCAATGAGCCTTAGCAGCCCTCCTGGTTCCCTGGAGCCCAGAGGTGGCTGAATGCATTCAAGAAAGTAAGTAGAGTCACTAACGAAGCCAAAGGTCAGCAGAAGCCGAGGGTTACAGCGAAGAGCAGGGACTCCCACGCCAGAAACAGGTAGTGGAAAACCGATTCTAATAGTGGGTGCCAGTACATCTCCTTACAAACTGCAACAGTTCTAGCTACACCTCCGTGACCACGGGCCAGGGAGCAATCCCAATCGTGATCAGCAGACACTTGACAACCACCTTTCTCCACAGCGAATGGTAAGCCTGTAGCTCTCCCTTCCCATGACTCGTGATGCCAGCTGGGAGAGGAGCAGGGCAAAGAGCAGAACTCTGAAAGACTGCACACTTTCCTGAGACATCCAGGCAGAGGCTATAGAAGTCAAACCATAGGTCGGACTGACATTACCGGATTGTATCAAAATATAGTGTATTTTCTTCTGCTACCTGGTGGGTTGGGTCTCCTGGGGTAGAACAGCTAAGATACAGGAAATAATGAAGCCTGGTTCCTTTGCATGTCTTGCTTCATGTAAGGCCTTGTGGTATGCCTCAAAATCAGTGTACAGCATGTAGTTACACCAAGGACTGGTTACAATCCCTACTAAAATTAAAATTAAAAGTTGTCTTGAGGGCAGGACCATGAGCCTATGAGAAAAAAAGAGAGGAGGAATTAAGGTTGTTATACAGAAATGCAGAGAGAAAGAGTTAGTAGGTTGTTTCTGGCATTCAGAATAGGCTTTTAAAATATACAATAAGACAGTACGTTTGAAAGTGACACTTTTTTAACAAACAGATTTCTTGAATATAACACCTACCTTTATCATATCAAGAGATAGACTTGGTGGACCAGATCATAGAATTTAATAGGATAGAGAAGAGAAAAGAGATAAAGAGAAGACAAAAGGCTACTCCTTCTGACTTGAGGGATTTTGAGAATAATGACTGGTGGGGGAGGGGGGAAAGAAAAGGAGAGGGGAGAGAGAGAGAGAGAGAGAGAGAGAAATTAAGGAGGTGAGAGGCCAAGGTCCTTGTCCTGCCCTCCTGCAACTCCAGGCTTCAAGCAGAGGTTGGGGACTGTCTTTAAAAATATCCAGGGGCCAGCCCAGTGGCTCAGGCGGTTGGAGCTCGTGCTCCTAACTCCCGAAGGCTGCCGGTTAGATTGCCACATGGGCCATTGGGCTCTCAACCACAAGGCTGCCAGTTCAACTCCTCAAGTCCCGCAAGGGATGGTGGGCAGTGGCCCCTGCAACTAAAATTGAACACGGCACCTTGAGCTGAGCTGCCGCTGAGCTCCCGGATGGCTCAGTTGGTTGGAGCTCATCCTCTCAACCACAAAGTTGCCGGTTCGACTCCCGCAAGGGATGGTGGGCTGTGCCCCCTGCAACTAGCAGCGGCAACTGGACCTGGAGCTGAGCTGCGCCCTCCACAACTAAGACTGAAAGGACAACAACTTGACTTGGAAAAAATCCTGGAAGTACACACTGTTCCCCAAAAAGTCCTCTTCCCCTTCCCCAGTAATAAAAAAATCTTTAAAAAAATATATCCAGACAGAATGGAAGGCCAAGAGCCCTGGGACCATGGTGGGCCATGCATCCTTTGTACACAGGGAGACGGAGAGCCTTTGGAAATAGTAGCTTACACAGAGCAATTGCCGTGTTGTACACGGAAGGCAGGAAAGTAGTGGTAGAGACAGGTAAATAGAGGAGTGTTGTAAGCTGACTTTTCTGAAAGTAGATGTTGAGACAGAGTTTGGGTGCAAGATGTTTCTTAGGGATCAATACCTGTGAAAAAGAAAGGAGGAATCAGGACTGGGCAGAGGGAGAAGTGGCTGAGACTGTGATGAGACCCAACACAACCTCAGCCAACCTGAAGGGAAGCTCTGGAGTGAACATTTCCCATCAGTGTTGCATTGCAATCTGTGGAATGGACCAGCCCTTTCCACCCCTGCCTCACTCAGTCATAGGATGAGGGTTATTCTGGGAAGGGCATGACCTCAGGTAAGATGCCTTTCTGTAGCTGAAGCAGATCCTGGAGGAATTGAAAGCCAGAGGCTGTCTGCTGACCACTCTCTCAGCTGCCAAGGCAGCAAATCCTTTATGTCTACCACCGTGAGTACAAGGCAAGTGCCCTATTCGCCTTATCTGACGGACGCCGAAGCACCTACTAGCTCCAGAGAGGGAGGCTGTGTGTACTGAGAGAGTAAGGGGTCCAATACAAGCCTGATGTTAGGATACAGAGAGGCTGCTGGGGAGATGTGCAGACAAATAGGGCCAGTGGGCCCTTGGGGAATGCCATTTGAGGGAGTAGCCCCTTCTAACCACGAGAGACCATGAGGATTCTGAGACCAGCATACACTTGAGCACCCCCATCTTGCCACCTAAAGCACACATGTACTACTTCTCCACCCAGATACCATCTTGGAGAGGAGCAAAAGGAACACTGAGCATTTAGCGTGTACCTGAGTTAACTGACCCAACACTGAATTGCCTAAAGAGGTTTTAAATCATTGGACCAGACTAAAGTTCCATATTTGGCTAAAACTTGTTTTTTAATTTTCTGTTATCCAGCAGGCTAAGGGATCATTAGAAAGAGACCATCAATTAACAGGTACTCAAGGAAACATCTGCTTTGCACATTTGGATGTAGTGTGGGGGACATTTTGCACTTGCTACATTTCTAGAGAAAAACAAGCATCAAGAGTTCATGTACCAGGAATTCCAGATTTGGAGGACAAAATGAGGTTGGAGGAGGGATTAGTGTTTTCTTTCCCGAGAAGATACATTATGCAATTGCTGGGTTTGGTTGGTGAACAGTGTAATTTTTCATTCTGGCTTACTCCCTATATAAAGTTCTGAAATATTAGGACCTTACTCACTTTCACTGGCCATAAAAATTATATGTTAAACAAAGCCAAAGATTTAGTAACCTACAAATCACTCTGACTTCCCGCTACTGTGAAAACCTACACCCAGAAAAAAATTTTAAAAGGTCGTAGTTGATCTAGTTCCCTATGAATATTAGAAACACCAAAATCTTTGGCAGCCAGAGAATAAAGAAAATTAAATCCACATAAATCTCTTCATCAGCAAGTAAAAGCCAAAACCAACACAACTGGAACTCTGGGATCAAAGGATGGTAAGATGTGACTGGCAGACTATCCACTGTTAGGAGCCCCAGGCAGAGCTCAGAATCAGCCAGGACAGAGCTTCAGATGAGAGAAGCCAGGCCATCATCCCTCGGCTGTGCCAGCCCCTTGAACCCACAGATGAAAAAGTCCAACAAAGCCTAGGACCGCTGTGAACCTTATTCATCTTAAACTTACCAAGTTTACTTCTCTCTGCTCAAAATGATCAATTTCACCGTGACCACAAAAGTCTAACTCTGGAAGGAGTTGTAGCTCCCTTTCTGAATCAATTTTTCTTTGGATAATGGAATGGAGCCTAGAGGATTTATTGTGTAACCTTATCACATGTGCTCATAGGTATATCTTTCCAACCTCCCTAAAGTATCTGTAAATGAACCCCCGTTCCTTTTCCGTCTCCCCTAGAGCTTGATCGTGTTGCACATAAGACTGATTTTAAATAATAACAAAAACTGACAGTTATTGAGCATTCACTGCATGCCAAGCATCTACTAAGTGACTTACAATCATTATCTTCTTTTAAATTCCCCCAACTCTTCATGAGATAGGCATTATTATTATTTCCATATTACCTTGAAGCATATGAGGCTTAGAGAGATTCCAGTAACTTTCCCAAAGTCACACATTTAGGATAAAAGAGAGGGAGAAGCCAGAAAGGATTCCCAAGTGGGGAAAAGCTACAGCTCATGGTGAAATTGGCATAATTCTGTCTGAATGTCCTAGCCTGGGTTACCCAGAAAGCAGAGCCTGGGGCAAGGAGCTTATGGTACTTCTACTGGATCAGGGAGTGCACTTTCAGTCGTGAGGGACAAGGAGAGTATAGCAGGAAAGGGGGGACCAAAATGAGACCACATCATCACACGGGCAGCTGCTAAGTGACACTCGTTGTTCAAATCAACAGCATGGCCGTCCAGGAAATCACATTAAACTGTATCTCAAACAGTCCAAATAGAGAACAGGGGAAGGTTTATCTACTTGCTTGTCTCCTTTTGTCAAGTTTGTCTTGTGGGGTATTAACTCCCGTGCTTCAGGGTTTCACACGTGTAGGTCAAAAGCAGAATCATGTGGCATTCTACGTCCTGGCATTAATACCTCCCTGGGACGGATGGCGACAGATACCTGGTGCAGCATCTGTAACATGGTGGCACTGTCAGCAGGAACCCATAAAGAACTGCTGCTATTGAAACGAGATGGGCAAGGCTAAGAGGATGCAGTGTTGCCTCAATGGTGTCTGAGACACATCATCTTCTTTTCGGCAGGATAGCAAAAAGCAACTCAGTTCTAGAATGTTACACGTGGTTGGATACCTATTAATGACTAAGAGGAAGAAGCCTAGCTTGGCGTCCCATGTAGACACAGAAGTAAATTAGTATGTCTTTGTCCGAAAAGCAGAGTCTTAAGGCACCTTGGAGAAACAGCCACTATAAAGCACAAAAAGGGCCAAAAGTACAGCACAGAAGCATCAAGTAGCCACTTAGGCATTAATTCTTCCAAGAATGTTCGCCAGGGGCATCCAGTCAGTTCCTGAGGATTCCAAAGAAGTCCATTCTCTTCTTTGCTGGAGCGGGAAATGCAACAACTATGGTGTGGTTTCATCTGAGTTGGACCATCTGCATCAAGACAATTGAACTGCACAGGACGCCATTGCATAGCTCCCTGACCTAGAGTCTGATAGAAAGCCTTGCTCCTATGCAATGGCTTGAGCAAACAAAATCCCCTTTGTTTTGGACTCAACAAGATGCTATCAGCCACAAGCCTAGCTGGAGCCCATAGCAGTTAAAATTAGTTTCAGTTAAAATGAAAATTCGGGGATTCCGTAAAAACGTGTGATAAGAGCCCTTGGTAGATAACTCTCCATAGGCCTGGAAGCATTGCCTGGAGGAAAGTAGACCCCAATAAGGAAGGTACTTCTGATTGCAAGAGCCTGTCACCTGACCATACCCTCGCTGCAAAGGCAACTGGGAAAGAATGGGTCATTTTCAACTAATGTGGTGGATGGCAACCTCTGCCTCACAAATTGGAAGAATTATCCCAACATAGGAAGAGGATTCAGATTCTGGGTGACCAAAAAGAATGTTAGATGTCCATTTTTGCCCCCATTTCCTTTCCTGTTAACTGATTCTTTGCCTGGTCCCAGTGTTCTCAATGTGCATCCCTGATGTCTACTTGGTGTTTGCTAGACTTCCTTGCTAACTAGCAAAGCCAAAAGAACCAAGTCAAGTCAGATATAACCTTGCAGGTCTACCCAACACTCCCTGCCTGGCCTTCCTTAGTTTGTCCAACAGATGCCCAAGCCCAGAATACGATGTTCTGCATAACAAATACAAAAACAAAACTGACCCATGGAATCTGAAAATTGGAACCACTCATAGAAACAGCCACATTACACTTAGTAACCCATCTCCCCAGTCGAGTGTAACGCTGATTTATGGTGATACAGGAGACCTGGGTAACAGCTCTTGCTCTCACGTTAACCAACTGTGTAACCTTGAAAAAGTGACTGAATAACTTTGTTTTTAATTTGTTTTAAAAATAAATTAAAAGCCATTGGGATCCAGATAGGGGAAAGAAACAACCAACACATGGGAGTACTGATAACGTACAAGGAGTTTTACTTTTAGTCTTTACAAGACAACACAGCGTCACTGATGAAGAAACTGAAACAGAGGTGTCAGATCTTCCTAAAAATCACTGAGTTAACAAGTTGCTGAGCAGGAGTTAAGCAAGTTTCATCCAACCTCAAGGCCCTGTTCTTTTTTGAAAACAAATTTTGAATTACACAAACAATAAGAGTATTACTGGTAAAAAAAAAAAAAAAAAAAGGAAAAAAATTAAAATGTTTCTTTAAAAGCTAATCTTCCTCCCTACCTCTTCCCAATCTGAGAAACCTTCTCATGTCACCTTATATAACCACTCACCATTTTAGTGTGTATCCTTCCAGAGTTTTTCTATGCATTTATACACTATGCATGCAACCTTCAAAAGTATGTAATATTGTTTAATTATGTATGCATATGTTTTTTCCTACGAAAACATGATGGTATCATTCTGCAAATATCTCTATGCAGCTTGCTTTTTCATTTAACTGTAAGTCTTGGAGACCTAGCTATGTTAGTATAGAGAGAGCTAGCTCATTCCTTTTAGCTGTTACATAGTAGTGTATTTCACAGCATATAGATACAAATTTGTTTAGCCATTTCCTGACTGATGGATATGCCACTTGTTTGCTGTTAGCCCATGTTTCTATTCCAACATGGGCCTCTGTTCCCAGCTTCCATAGATGAGTTCTATAGCCTCCTTAGCTCAAAACATTCTATGGCATGAAGGAAATGAAATAAGTCTGAGGACATAATAGTTCACTTCCAAAGAACTTATTTACTAGGCAGTAAAATAGCACCGAATTGTGAAATACGTTACCATTAAAAGCACAGAGACAAAGAGCCCAGACAAAAGGATACAAACAGGTCCAGGCAGGATAAGGATCTCTCTGGCTACTGGGGACAAACCAGTAGGAGTTTGTGTTCACTTAACTTTGTAACTCAAGGCTCTGCGTGGATATTCTTGATTACAGAAGTTTATGCCATAATAGCTGAGTTTTAACATTATACCATGCAATGTACTGGATGCTGTACATGTTATTTAAGCCTAATGATAATCCTTTCGAGCAGATATTATAACGTCCATTTTATAGATGAAGCAACTGAGGCTTAGAGAGGCCAAGTGATTTTACCCAGGGTCACAAACTAGTGACCCGACCAAGTCTCAAAGCCAAGTTGTTTGATTCCAAGAGTCTCTTTTTTCCATGTATATCATCAATTCCTTTCAACTTGAGTTAGTTCAGAAGGACCTGATCATAAAAAATGGATTCTCACCTGATATACAATCTGTCAATACCCTGTCCTGTGCTTTTACCTCTTTAGTTCATGTTCCACTCCCATCCCTGTCTTGGACCTGGCCCTAAATTACTAATAATTCCTTCATAACACATTGCCACCAATTTTTGCACATACTGTTTCATTTTTCTAGAACATTCTTCTACTCTTTGCCCCACCATCTCCTACTGATTTTTCAGCTCAAGCATCACTTCCTCTAGGAAGCCTCTGCTGTAGCATCCCCACTCTCACACACCCCCGAAGACGGGTAGGGACCTTTTCCCATAGTGCTTTCTGTTTACCTTCTGTAGAGGATTTGACGTAATGAATTATAAATATTTGTTACTTGCCTGGCTCCCTATACTACACAGTGTGCTCCTTGAGAGCAGGAACCACAGCCTGTTTGTAACTGACTCTCTAGTCCTCACATAGTGTCTGACACACAACAGTCATACATTGAGTTTGATGACTAACTCTTAGAGTGATGGTAAAAATGAACCTGAAAGTGGACTCTTTAGCTCCGTATATGCTGATTGTCCAAGACCATTGGTCACCTCAGTCCTCTCCCTGGCTAAAGAACCAAGCTGTTGACTTTCCTAGCTCCTCCCTTCCCGAGCCTGCAGCTTTTTGTCTGCATATGATAACATGGGGAGATTGTGGCAGAGGGGGTCAGGAAGCTTGGGGTTAAGAAAGCCTGGGAACCTTGGAGACAAAGTCTCTAAAGACCAAGCAGCCCTTCCTTATGTGGAGTCCAGATTTATTTTATCTGCAAAGGATGGAGCATTCCTCTACTCCACATGTAGCAAATAGACTAAAATGCTCAGAAAGAAAAGGGAGCTGAATTTTATTGAGGAAAAAAGCAATTGATTGTAGAAGAAAAATAATGAAGATCTCCTGGGAAGTGTCAAGGAAAATATATCACTCAATAGTTTTAAAGAACAAAAAAATCAAAAGTTCCCAGCCAGAATGTGTGAAACGTAAACAGATTTTGCCGATGATAAATTGCTCTCCTGCACACATTCTTCTCTTTCCAGTTACAGATCATTGGATGGAGAGAATTTGTTTATTCCTAGTTTGCCAACATAGCTTTTGTTTTGACAGTTCAAGGAATGTATCAACTTGCCTTTAATAGTCTTTGAAGCCTCAAGATGTAGAAATTTGGTATTCTAGACAAGGTTTAAAAAGAATTCATAGAACTGGAACATACAACTTGTGTTAACTAAATATTAGGAAGAAACAAAATAGAACGTGACCTCAGAAAGAAATTAACATTCACTCCAGAAAGGGCTGACATCTCCATCTGATTACTCAATTATTGTTAAAAATAATAGTAACAATTATGGCTACTTTTAACTAGTGTTGACTACATGCTAGCCCTGTGCCAGATTCTGGCAATGTAGTAGGAGCCAAAACAGATATGTCTTGCCCTTGCATAAGTAGACATTAAAGAGATAATCACACAGGTATGTAGATAATTATAAGGTTAATAGGAAGATAGGGTTTTTTGAAAGGAATAATAGAGGCGACCTACCCTCGATAATCAGGGAAGACCTCTTTGAGGTAGTGATATTTAAGATGGGACCGGAAGAATGAGAAAGAAGCAGCTAGGTGAGTAGTGGTGGGAAAAGAATTACAGGTAGAGGCTACAGAATAGGTAAATATCTTGACATTGGAAAGAACTTGGCCTTTCCAAGAAACTGAAAGAAGGCTATCTATCGGTTGTTTTCCTATTGGTGCTCAGATCACTTCCTGCCCCTGGCCCTGGTATGCTGGTTTATAGGGGCCTGACTCCTACAGGTTGTGTCAGGCTATCTTGTCAGATGCCTCTGCTGTATTTAGCTAACAGAAGGAACAGGTAGGAGACTGGAAGGTGAGCAAAAGGGAGAAGGTAGGATATTTCTCACCACCACTCCCACTTTTCTTTTTTTTTCTGACTCAGGAGAACCTCTCCAGTAATGGTGATATCTTCTCTGTGGCTTTAGTTTTTTGGCTTTGGGGAGAACGTGAAGATAACCCCCTTTCTTTATTTTGGAACTGAGATCGTTGGCTGGGGACAGTCCTTATAGTTTCATGGCACCGTCTTGTACACAGGAGTATGGTTGTGGTTACAATCAACCTAGTTTCTTCCTTCTAGAAGATCATAAGTTTACGAGAAACAGGAAGCCTAACAAAGTGTAGTATTCACGCATAAAAGCTTCACCCTTCTATTTTCCCACTAGAAGAGGAAAAAAAAAAAATCTGACCCATTTCTGGAATAGCTTGCAAATCCATCAAAGTTTTGGTCAGGGCAGCCAAGATTTTGAACAGTGACTCACGTGATCAGAAATCCACATGGCAGCAGCTGCCTGATTTCTTTTTTCTTTTTTTTTTTTCTTTTTGCTAACAATAATGAATGGAGACGGCTACCTTTGGCCTAGGAAAATTGTATGGGGTCTATAGTAAGTTGAGTGTATGTTATTTATATATTTATAGTAATAGTTATTAATTGGGCACTGATTCTATGCTAGCTTCCTAGTACTTTACGTATAATACATTTTCATGCTAGATGAACATTACCCTCAAGGTTGTTAGTATTATTGTCTCCATTCTGTAGAGGAGAAACTGATGTTTGGGAATATTATGAAACTTACTGAAGGTCACAGAGATGGGAATTTGATACAAATTTCCATCTGTTTGATTTTAAAATCCATAATATTGTCCTACCGTACAGTATCCCCTTCTTGTCAGTAATCTCCTAATTGCTCAGTTTCATGGCGGATTACAAAACTATGGTTTGGATCATATTGAGCTTTAAGTATCATCAGTAATTGAGAAAAGACGGCTAATACGCCACTGGTGGCAATGAGGTAGAAGCAAGAGGCTGTTACATCCTATTCGTTTATGCATTTACTGGGGAAGTGAATAGAATTTCAACATTTCTTTGTTGTTTTTTAAATAAAAATTTCCAATGTGTTGCACGGGGCCCCCAGCCAGTGTTGGATGCCTGGGACCCATCTTCATGCTTTATGATCAATGCATTCTTTATCACAGAAGGCACCTGTGAAAGTGTTCAGTGCTGACTCCAGCTAATTGCAGTGGTTCTCTGGAGTACTGTGCAAAAACTCTTCTTGGAGAAAATCAGCAGAAAAGAGTGCTTTGACATCTACCATGACTTTGAAGTATGATGGATGCATAGGAAAATTTATACTTGCCCTTCCCACCTTAGCAACCCATCGCTGGTACTGAAAAATGCCTAATGCTTTGAGTTTCCTTCTTCTATTGGACTTCCCAGGCCAGTTCTTCAAACCCTTACCAAACAAGTCATTATAATACAGTATACACTGGATGTGTGGTTAGGAAAAAAACATTACTTTTTCTTTCTTTTTTTCCCCCTTCTTGTTCTTAAAATACAAAGCTATGAAGAAGAAAGCAGGGAGTTTGACAGTGTTTGCTGATGGAGCACACCCAGGATGAGTGACCTGATACACACACTAGGCCCAGAATAGCATTCATTCAGAGGAACATCATTAATTCTTCTCTATAAAGAAGCAGGAATGCAGTTCCTCCTTCGCCTGTCGCCCTCTGGGACAGTGCAACCAGATCCAGCAGGACCACCATCCAAACTGTGCTCTAATAAGCTACATGCTCAGGGAAGCGCCAGCATCAGCTCTGGGGTGATGAGCGCCTGGGTCCAAGCCTTGTTGGACTTCCCTTTTCTGCCATCTCAGCATTCCTGGCTGGGATGGTACCAGATCATCCCTGACGTGAAGCAGCTCAGGTACATGTCTTCCAATTTCAGGTGCCTAATGTGTGGAACTTTGGCCTGTAGCCCTGTCCCTCTACCCAAAAGTATTCTTTTGGGGTGTTTGCCAAATGGTCCCACCCTGCAGGATGCCAACTCTTACTCTGGGAGGCCTGCCAGGGTATAGTCTCAGATCAATTAACCTTTACTTGTCACTGCTGCATAAGCCTGAAGCCCTCTGAGAACCAGCTAGAATTGAGAACATCTTGTCAGAGTGTGTTTGGCTGGGTCTTTGCCAACACATCAAGTGGCTTGGCCGATAGCACTTATATTATCATCCTATGTATCAAAAGAAATTGATCCAATCAAAAGCTTCTATTCGTGGCTCAGAGTAATTTTCTCCACTTCTCCTGTCTTAGTTCTTGATAGTTCCATTATAAGCAAGCATGATTTTTCCAATAGTCTGATCTCCCAGTTCCTCTGAATTCCTTTTCATTAGTGATTTTTGTCCTCACCCAGCTCAGCTACTTCTTCCCGCAATTACATTGTATATCTTGTTATTTGTTACCAATGATTGTCACTCCTTCATCATCTCAATTTCCCACCACCACCCCTTGTCTTTCCCGTTCACTCCCCCTCCAGTTCACCTTTAGCAATCCTTCGACATCCTCGAGGTACCATTGTTCCTGGTCCCTTTCCCCTGCCTCTCAGCCCCCTTTCACGTCTCTTCTTTCCCATCTTAAAAGCTGTGACAATCATTATCATCATTTCTGTGCATGGACCCTCAATTCCTTTGCTTCTCTCCGGTATGAACTTGGTAAAACACAACGCTGGTTAAATTTAACTCCCCACCTGCCCTGAACAGTATGGGGCTGACAGAAAGCACGCTACCCTGTGATTAGTCCTTTAAAATTCATCACCACAAACATCAAACAGGCCTAATTCTGCCTGGCAACCTCATGATATTCCCCTGGTCTGTTCATTATTCAGCTTTCCTAAACAACTATTTTCCACCAGCTCCCCTCTTTTCAAATTCTTAACACACTTCCTCCTCCATCCTTGCTCTCAGACGACATTCCTTCCTTAAGAAAATGGAAGTAGTCAGAAGTGCACTTCTTCAGACCTCTGCTACACATTTACCTGTAGCAGCACCCATATCCATCCCTTCTGCCTCTCACTGGAGATGGACTATCCATGCACTGCCCAAGGCTAGCCCCTCCAGTCCCCTTCACACGTATGCACAGACATCACTGCAGTAAATTTCTTCTCCTCCTGTAGCCTTATAGTTTTCTTTCTCACTGGATAATTCCCATAAACTGCTAACCATTCTATTATTTCTCCCATTAAAAACAAACGACTTTCTTGGCTCCAGTCCATCCTATAGCTACCGTCCCATTTCTCTGTTACTTTTATCAGCAAAATTCCTCAGAGTTATCTGCACGTGCTTTCTCCAATTGCTCTCCTCCGCTTCTGTCTTGGGTAACCCACTGCTGTTAGGCCTTTGCCCCCACGACTCCAGTGGAATTGCTCTGATCAACTTCACCAAGGACTTTTACATCATTCGACCCTTCTCAGGAGCATTTGGTACAATTATCCTCATTATTCTCCCTGATATACCTTCTTCACAGCCTCCAGGCCACCACACACTCTTGATTTTCTTCACACCTCACTGGTCACTTCTTATTTTCCTCTACTGGTTCCATCTTTCTCCCCAGACTTCTTAACATTGAGCTCCAGGGCTCCGTCACGGGGTCTCTTCACTTCTCCATCTCCACTCGCCACCTGGGTAATCTCCTCTAGTCTTCGTTGGGGTGGTCCAGATGGCCCTCTACTCGAAGGCTATTTAGTCGTTAGGGAGTGCATGTTCTGGAGTGTGGCTGATCTTCCAGGTACCCACTCTTCCTCTCCACTCAGGTGAGCTGGAGCTGGAACATCGATCTCCCAGGCAAACACAAGCTCTGGTGATTGTTTAGTTTATTTTCCAGTACTTAATGTTGCCAGATAAAATACTCTTGGGACACACTAATGTTCATCTGAAATTCAAATTTAACTAGGTGTCCTATGTTTTTATTCGCTAAACCTGGCACCCCTACTAGTATCTGTTTTTTCGCCCATTCTCATGAAATCTTACCCTACCTATGCATGGGAGATGGTCACGCTCCACGTATTCTCCAAATCCTAACCCTCAGTCCGATAAAGGGATTTTTTCCTAAATTTGTGAATTTATTTATATGAAAAGTCCCATAAAAGCATAAAAATCCAATCATGTTATAGCACTTTTAATAAACCACCTTTGCTAAAAAGAGTAAATTACATGAAACTGGGACTATCTCAGAAATTTTCAACCTTCTAACTTAAGTTTTAAATATACTTTCAATTCATTTCTGATTTAACCTTCATGTATACAGCAGCCCTTTATACTTTTCATGACATTAAAATTTTTTATTTATGCCACAAATATTAATATTTTCTGGTGCCCCTGGATTTGGGGTTCCAAAGATCATACATTTTCCTCATTGCTTCCCTTATATTTATGAGTTTTTTCACCTGGATGCTTGATCTCTTTTTGTATATTCTTTCTCTGTTTTTAAAATGTGTCTTCCAGGATTCGAGGCTTTTACTCTCCCTTGTTGCTAAAGCTGGAATTCCAAACTGTTGGGAGACGACAACCCTGAGGGCCAGTGTGTTATTTCAGCAGAGCCCCAGCGCTGAGACGATCTCGGCCTAACTGCCAAGGGCATTGTCTGCAGCTGACAGTTTTCTCCTCACTGGTGTCTCTAGTCAATACAAAGCTGCACCCCAGAAGTAGCAATCAAAGCTGGGTGGTTTATGGGCTTATATATCTGCTTTGGAAGTGTTCTCCAGTGCCACATTTCTCAGCCAATAATTTTCAAACATTTATTTGTGCAAGTAATATAAGACTCTTTTCAAATATGATCTTACATGGTAGCCCAAACGGTAAGCTAGAGAAAAGGATTGTTGCTCTGGTTGACGTAGGGATAGGGCCTGGGGCACTGGCTGCTCAGTTCTCCTCACCTGGGATGGCACCCAACGGTCATGGTGGAAGCCCCACTGTGAAGGTTTTAAGAGGGCAGTCACAGATGGTACACCTCAGGTTAAACAGTTCTGTTCAAGTATTTTGTTTGGATGTACAGTGCTTGTCCTTTGCTATAGTTTTTCCCCCAACTGCTTTATTTTCAAAATAATCACAAGGAAGTGTTCCAGCTGCTTAACTTGATATTTACCTTTATGCTTCTAAATATAATGTGCTTACTGCCATTTTGGACTTGTTGGTATTAGATGTCATCTACTAACTTCTTACCATGGAAGATGATGATTAAACATTCTTTCTCTTTCTCTCTCCCAATCTCCTCCTCCTATCCTCAAAGTATAATTATATTACATTTTTAAATTAATATTTAGTATTTCTCTTATTATGACAATATAAATATTGTTGCTTCTGAGTCAAGTCATATTATTAGTTTTGTACAACTTTTAATTTTTCTGGTGATTAATAAATGTTTTCTAAATTCATTTGGTTAGTTTTTTTGGACCTTAACATTTTCCACACATTCAAACATCTGTTACATACTTGAATATATTATTTTTCAAATGCTCATGCTTGCCAGAAAGTATCTGTTCCATTCCCCTTTCACCCCTAGCTTCTCCCTCCTTCTGCTCCAGTCTGGACTACTCTCCAGGTCTGCTGCTCAGCTAATGTCTCGGGCTTCATACACTTCCATTTGGGATTCCTGTGTGCTGGACACCATGTTTTCTTATTTCCTAGTTTATTTCCTCTCTTTGCTAGAGCATGTGCTCTGATCAGCCTCCTGAAAAACGATGCATGGAAGGTAAGTACTGGATCTTTGCTGTCTGAAAATACCGTATTATACCCCAACACCAGATTAAATATAGAATTCTAGCTTAGAAATAATTTTCTATCAGAAATTTTAAGACATTCTTCTGATGTCTTCTAGCTTTATCTCTTAATAAGGATGCATATTGCTGTGTGTCCTTTTTCATTTCTTGCACTGGGCATTCAGTTGGCCCTTTTAATCTGAAACTCGGGTTCTGTATTATATGTTTGAGTAAGATATTTTTAAAGTATTAATTGAATGCCAAAGAGAAACATTAACTAAGGACAAGTTAGAGGACTGATTAAATTGTCATAGATAGTAACAATGATGACTATAAATGTGTAGGATCCTCAAGTTAAAATATTAATCAATTTCCTGAAGTGGTCCAAACATCAAATGCTTTGACTATTTAATTTTTAAAAATAATCCATCTGTGAAATTATATATGGTACTGTTAAGGGGCTAACCAATTCTCTCCTGGCCTAATTTTCCCATGTAGAGAACGTCAGCTAGAGTAATACTCCTGGCTTCTCTTCTCACTGCTTACTTATTCCTTCCCTTAGGAGGAAAACTGATTATGTGATTGGTGGATTTTATTTGCAGACACTGAGCATGTTCACACATTCTGACATCTCTCTTTATTTGCATCCAGCTTGGCCACAAGAGGCATGCATTGATTTTCTCTGCCTGGTATTACGGGGCTTGTCTCTGTGGGGAGGCCTACAGTTGTTTACCCTGTTTGTGACTGAGGGTATACACTGTCCCATTAAGAGGAATGTATTAGGGGGTCCACTATAATTACACACCTTAACTGTTTTCAGATTTCTGTTTAATAATAAGGTAATGATTGATCTTCATCTAAGTGACTTTATGTCTCTCTCTCTCTCAATTGGCTCTAAAGTCAGGAAAAGAAAAGAAATATTGTTCCCTAAAATTCCAGCACGTTTGCTACTATGCATAGCGGGTGTGTGTATATATACATATATTAAATGGTGGAGAATTATTTACCCAAAATCATGGGTGGTTTTAGGGATTCAAGGACAATTTTGATATTGCTTGGTTTTCCCTTTCTCATTGACTTTCAAATCCAACACCCACATCATTTGTAAAACTACTATATATTGTTCCCAGCAACAAATGAGAATAGCAAATCTCATATTTTCCAGTATGTTCTCATAGCCTTGTTGAGTGGGTCCTGTCAAAGCCAACAGTAATATTTCTCATTAGTAACACAGGAAACATCTCAACCTGTTCTCACTATGATGAATTCTCATAGGATTCAGTTTAATGAAGACATTTGCCTCGATGCACTTGTGTGGCAGTAACGTATTTCTGAAACAATAGCTGAGAAGCTGCTATTAATCCAAACAGAACTTCGGACCCACCAGCCTTTTTAAATCTCATGTTTGTTAAAAGGGTTTATGACCCCATTAACTTCTCAGTTTGACAAACTTTCCTCTGTAATAAATATATAGATAATCCCAGCCCTTACAAATATGCTACATGAACAGATCATAAAATGGAAAAAATAATGTCATATTTTTTTCTCATACCTAAAAGATTCTTTTTATTCACTCATTTTATTAATTTACTTATTCATTGAACACATATTGTGTATTTGATGTCAAGCACTATGCTAGATACAAGGAGATAAATAAGGTCATTAAGAGGAAGATTGACAGATAAAAAAAGAAGTAATATAGTATAAAGATTGGTGCAGATTGCTTGGGGAACTCAGAGGAGGGGTTGATTTTCTTTGGTCAGAGGAGCCTTGAAAAGTCTCCAAGAGAGAAAAATTGCTATATCCTCTTCAGCTTAGCAATCTAACAATTACTTTTTCATATCAATTAGATTTTGGCCAAAGGATAACTACCATGTTTCCCTGAAAATAAGACCTAGCCGGGGCTGTCCCGGTGGCTCAGGTGGTTGGAGCACCATGCTCCTAATGCCTGAGGTCACTGGTTCGATTCCCACATGGGCCAATGAGCTGCGCCCTCTAAGATTGTGAACAACGGCTCTCCCTGCAGCTGGTGAGCTGCCGTGGGCTGCTGTGTGCTGCCAGGAGTGGCCGGCAGCCAGCGTGAGTGGCCGGCAGCCAGCAAGAGCTGCTGTGCACGGCTGACCGGCGAATGGCGACCAACTGCCTCAGCCAAGGAGAGGAGGGGAGCCCTAGGCTCATAATCCCAGCATGGGCCAGGGAGCTTGTCCTACACAACTAGACTGAGAAACAATAGCTTGAACTGGAGTGGGGGAGGGAAGTGGAAAAAGGGGGAAATAAAAGACCTAGCCAATCGGCTTTAATGCATCTTTTGGAGCAAAAATTAATATAAGACCCGGTATTATATTACATGATGTGATGTGATGTGATGTGATGTGATGTGATGTGATGTGATGTGATGTGATGTGATGTGATGTGATGTGATACCCAGTCTTATAGTATAGTAAGTAAAATAAGACCGGGTCTTATATTAATTTTTGCTCCAAAAGACGCATTAGAGCTGATTGTCCGACTAGGTCTTATTTTCAGGGAAACACGGTATGTAACAGTGAAGATTTGAAGGAAACTTTGATCATGTTAAAGTTATTTATATTAAGTATGATGATAAATGTAATAAGTAGTTACTAAAAACAGAGGGGAACAGGACTAAGACTATGTGTTGTATTCCATTTAGTATGGTGTTTGGTTTCCACAAATGCGATTTGGAAAACACCACAAAAAAAAGTAGAAATTATTTATGTTTTTGGTAATACAAAAAAACCCCCAAAAACCCAAAACTAATCTGGAAACAATTTCTTCTAGAACTCCAAGTCTAATTTACATATTTAAATAGAAGAATTAGTTTGTGCTATTAGAAAATAGTGGTCAATTCATTCATTCATTTATAATTAACATCTATTGAACACTTACTGTATACTAAATATAAAAGAGTGCACTACATTCATGCAATGGTAGAAAAATAAAATTCCGACAGAGATAAGGCTGATGACATAAACAGATGAATGAGGCTGGCTACGCAACAATAGAGAGTGGTGGCCTTATGGTAAAATGCAGAGTGCATACCGTACCCAAAGAAATTAAAATTTAAACTTCAAAAAAATGGGCAGGTCAAATAAAACACATTTGTTAAGCAAATCTGGCCCTTCCATTAGCTTGAGACTCTTGGATTCAGGGGATTCAAGTACTAATATGACTCCACCACTATCCATGGAGTCCCCAGTCTACTGTAGGAGACAGATGTGTAAATTATTATAATTGCATAAGGTTTTGCGCTGGGAGAGGGTAGCTTAGCAGAACTGTGAGAGCACAGATTACCATGAGCAGAGATGAATAGAGATTCTGCAATGGGCAGTATACAGTCACTCAATCAAGAATTCTACCTGTTATCATGTAAATCACCCCTTCTTAAGTATACTTCAAGTCTTTTCCCCAATATTTTTGTTATTGGCCACAGCTTACTTTCTTTTATTACATATTCCATTATCATTTGCATATACTGAAAATCTACTGATTTTTTTTCTGTAATAATTTCAATTGAATAAATTTTGGGTTTTTCAGTTATACAAATAAACATCATACTTATAGACAATTTTAGCAAATTCTTTTTCTTCTTTTCTGGTATTTACACTTCCTCCCTTTTCTTTTTTTGCTTCAAACGCCTCGGCTAGGACTTCCAGAACAATAATGATTTGTAAGTTTGATTGTGGCCACCCTTTTGCTGCTCCAGCATTAATAAAAATTCTTCAGGTATTTTGCATGAAGTGGGCTTTAAAATATATTAAAAACTAATTTGGAGGGTATATACTCAAAAGAATTGAAAGGAGGGACACAAACAGATATTTGTACATCGATGTTCATAGCAGCATTATTCACAGTAGCCAAAAGGTGGAAACAACCCACACATACGTTGATAGATGAATGGATAAATAAAATGTGGTATGTACCTAAAGTGAAATACTATTCCGCCTTAAGAAGGAATAAAGTTCTGACACATACTACAATATGGATGAACCTCGAAGACATTATGCTAAGTGAAATAAGCCAGACATAAAAAGATAAATACTGTGTGATTCCATTTGTCTAAAATACCTAGACTAGTCAAATTCATAGAGAAAGAAAGTAGAATATTGATTGCCAAGGGCTGGGAGGAGGGCACAACGAGACGCTGTTGTTCAATGGGTATAGAATTTCATTCCAGGAAAATGAACAAGTTCTGGAGATGGGTGGTGGTGATGGTTGCACAATGTGAATGTACTTAATGCCATTAAACTGTACACTTAAAAATGTACAGTAAATTTTATGTTTATGTACATTTTACCACAATGAAAAACAGTTTGAAAGTATTTATAGCATTCCTATATTCTGGAGTCGTTAAAATAATGTGATTGAAGTGGCATCTGTTCCTTGAAGATAAAAAACGATTCACCTGTGAAACATTCTGAAGCTGATTTTGTCAACTTTTTCCTGACATCTGAAATTTTTTCTTCGATCCGAAACAATTGTCAATTTTTTTCTGAGGTTACTGGTGTAGTATTTATCTCTTTTTAAGAGAAAATGTTGGTAACTTGTAGTTTCCTAGGAACTAATCTATTGTATCTTAGTTTTTACTAGCCAAAGCAGTCCCTTGTAATTCTTTGAATTGCTTTGGTTTATCTTATTTCTCCACTATATGTTAGTATTTTGTATATTCCTGAATTCTCCATATGTCTAGTAAAGAAAATAGGCTTGCTACATTGATTTTATTTACACACACACACACACACACACACACACACACACACGGACACACACCAGTTACTGTGTTTTCCTGTTCTAAAGTTTCCCTTTTAGTCTTATCTTCTATTTCTATTCTGAGATTTTAAAAAAAAAATTCAGGTATGTTAACAACAGCTTGTTAAAGTACAGTGGTACCTCGGTTTTCGAACGTCTCCGTTGACGAACATTTCGGTTTACCAATGCTGTAAATTTTATGGATCTATGGTATTAGATAGTAAAATTCATGTTAAGTTTGCAGCTTTAGGAGTTGATTTCAAAGGTCTGGAACGGGTTAATCCATTTTGCATTACTTTCTATGAGAAACCGTGCCTCGGTTTTCGAGCGTTTCAGAACTCGAACGGTCTTCTGGAATGGATTATGGTCGAACACCAAGGTACCACTGTATTTTTCTGATGGGTGTTTTAAAATCCTGTTAGATAACTCCATAGTTTGTGTCATTTCCTTCTGGGCATTTTGATTGTCTAATTCAAGTTGAGATTTTCCTGGTTCTTTGTATGACAAGTGATTTCAATTGTATCCTGGACATTTTGGGTATATCGTGAGATTCTGTTTCCTCTTTGATCTTTTTTTGTGCAGGTGTCATCTTATTCCGGTTTGCACTTGTTAAATGTAGACAATAACAATACACTACAGTTTTTGAAATCCTGTGTTGGCATTATTTCTCTTTTTTATACAAAGAGCCTCTCTGAGAAGTCACGCATACTTTGGCATCACTGTCCACTTTATAATTAGGAAAGCAAGAAGAACTCCCATTTGTTTGTTTACTGCTCTTATTTAACTTTTAATAGCTCTTCTTCTTTCAAGAACTACAAATATCTTATTTATCTTCTCCCTCGGAGAGCTGCCCTAGACCATTTTTATCTGTTCCACCTAGTCCAGCTATGTCCTCAGCAGCTAATTAGACTGTAGGTATTTAGCTTTTTCATCATCCTGCAAATCTATCTGAGACATCAAATCTTATCAGGGCCTTTAGGCTTCCCTCACCCTCCGCTCTCACTGCATAGACAGCCTGGGATTCTAACCCCCTTTCCCAGTCACTCCTTTCCCACAGCCCTTCTGTCTTTCCTCCTCCAGGGCCCCTGAACTGCCTTCCAGAGAGGATACTTGCACTCACAGTTTAGCAACAGCTGTTGCTAATTAACGTTTTCAGATTTTTTTCATCATTGAAGAGTGATGTAACGGTTTCTAAATATTGGACAGAACTTCTGCTTTTGCGCACTGTGAGATGATTCAACTGGCATAGAAAGCAGTAAAAATCAACGTTAAATCACTTTCTCCCCTACAGTTAGGCTCTAGACTCCAGAGGAGGGTCAGTGGGGCTATGGAAAAAGAGAAGGGGGGGGGAGGGTGAGGAAGGGGGTGGGGGGGGACGGGGGCTGGAGAGAGAAATAGAGCTCCAGAACTCTATGGAGTGAAAGCCCAAAGACCCCTGAGAAACTCCACACCTCAGAAAGATTTGAGAAGTATTAAAAAGTTAGTTAAGTACATATATTCTAGTTAACAACGGAGAACACAGCTGGCCTAGGTGGTATGTGAAAACGGCCTAGGACAGCTGTACGTGGGAAAAGAAAAATCGTAAAATAATTACAGAGGTTGAACAAAAGAAGAACTGTTAGAAATTAAGTGATAAGAAAAATAAACAAACAAATGGACAATCTCCTTGCTTCCCTAATTTTAAAGCAGACAGTGACATTAGCAAAAGTACGAGCTGGAGTTCTGAGAGAGGCTTTTGTATAAAAAAAATAAATAAATAAAAATAAATTTTTTAAATATCAGAACAAGATTTTTTTTTCTTTTTTCTTTTTAAATTTATAGGGGTGACAATTGTTAGTAAAATTACATAGATTTCAGGTCAAAACAAGATTTTTAATAGTATAGTATACTGTAATTACTTATATTTTAATAAATTAATGCTTTTAGCATAAAAAAGAAACAATATGTGTTCATGAGAAAATTCTAGATTTTATTGTTTAAAAATTCATACCCACGACTAGTCTCCATCTCATGTGTACGATGAACGTGCCCTTGATTCAGACCTGCAGTGGGGCCTTTGGCTCAAACATGGAAACTTAATGGGAAATGGAGGCCTTTTACATGGGAAACTTGCACCAGACAGGAGCCCCTCCCATCCAATTGGCCTGGTAAGTAATGTGTTGAGCAAGGTGAGTCTGTTCCTCTCTGTCGTTCATGCGGGAACTTGTTTTAACTGTGCTTCCTTCATTAGGTAGGTGAGTGGCCTGCGGGCAGCCTAGTGCAGGAGTAAGTAACACCCCCATGTTGGACCTGGCCCACCACCTCCACCATGTTCTCAGGTTGGCTGTGTGACGGGTGATGGGAAGGGAGGAGGAATGGGAGGAGAGGAAAATACTTTTCTGTGAGCAGGAAATGAAGGCCTGGGTCCCTAATGAGTTAAGGGAATGAGGCCTCCTATCATAGACTGATGGGTTGCTCTGCTGGGCCTTTGCCTCAGAGGTGACCGCACAATTGTGTGTGTGCAGTGTGTTTATTGGCTGGCACTGTGGCTGTCTGTGTCTCTCTGTCAGTGTGCCTTTGGCTTCTTGCCTGTTCCATAGGGCATCTCAACATCTGGCCTCTGCCAGTCCCAGCCTGCTTTCCAGCCCCGCTTCCTGCTCTCTCATCTTGCTTCTGCTCATGGACTTGGTTACTTGATTCAGGGGCTCTGAGAAAAATCCATTTCTTGATCCATCAACCCCCAAAGTTCCTCTCGTTGTCTTTGTCTTTATCAAAACTGCCTCCCAGAAGATCTGATAAAACCAGTTTGTATGGAGGAGGCTCAGTGCCATTCCTCCCATTTACATCTTAAGCAAAAAGAGCTTCATATCAAACAAAACAATTCCTAATTGTGCAAATTTTTTGGCATCAGTAGCAAAAGCGACTCTCTTTGGTGTTTGCAGGGAGAGATTTTCTGTGTGTTTAGAATTTTAATTTAATAAATAAATCATCATTTTCTTATCTATAAAATGCAGATTATCACATATCCACCAAAGAATTTTCGAGGTTTAAAGTGAGGTAGTGCGTACACCCAGTCCCATGCCACATGCAAAAGTAAGTATTTGATTAATGTCTGCTGCTGCTACTGCTGCTATGGCTGCTGTTCAGTTTTGCCTCTGCACCAGGCACTGGGCTACACAATGGAAGAGACCACCAGATACAATAGTAACAACACAGCTCTCCAGACATCCAGGAGCTCAGCCTGAAGAGAAATTATTTGATTATAGACAGCTTAACTCACTCTCCCCCAAAATGTTCTCTTATACACGTATGACCTCACTCAAATCTCATTTTTGCCAGGTATGAGTAATTTTCTTGGTTGCCAAGAGACTAGGAGATTCCAAATGACTTGTCCAAGGTCCACACCTAACTTGGAACAGATTTTTTTATTTTTTTTTGAGTGAACATGACTCAAAGGTATGTTTATCACAGCAAAATACACTTAGCACAAATAATCATAACCAAATTACTGAACTCAGGGCTATGAGAGATGGACGACCAATGAAAGCAAGAGAAAACTCCTCAACATTTTTTTACTCAAACCATGCATTTGAGTTAGGGTTCAGAAAATAAGATCACTGTAAATATAATAGGAAGTCATCAAAAATACTTCTTACAACTGAGATTTTATTCATGCTGTCACATTGGAAGGGCCATATGCCGGTCTCTATCTCTATTTCTATCTCTATCTCTATCTCTCTGTGTTTAAATGGAGTGGAGATTAGTAGAGAGACCCAGCATGAGTAGTTAGTAAGATAAGCTCTATGTTGTAGTATATCTTCCTTAAAAGTGATCACTTAATTAATTCAAGAGCACACCTGTCATTTTAATTATGATTCTGTCAATACATTGAGTGTCTGTGAGAGGTGCGGAAGTGAAATTACATTTCACTTTTCCTGGCACAGTAAGAAAACAAGACTAACTCTGCAGTCACTGACACTATTCCCACTGCCTCCGTAGGAGACCTGGAAAGCAACAGCCATGATTGTAATGAAATTGTGTGGTTTGTTCCTCATATTGCAGGTTTCGTTGGTATTGTGTATGCTATCTAGTTTTCTATTTAATGGGCAACTGGCTATTGCTAGCATTTACCACTACATTTTCATGGTTTGTTTGGGTGACCCAAGATTTGGTCTTCTCTTAAAGATCCCTGTATTGCTAGATCTCCTTGAGGATGGAAAGGTGACCATGATGGCGACAGAAGAGGAAGTCGCTGGGGGTGGGGGGTGGGGGGAGCAATTTTCTAGCAAGTGTGGGGTAGAGGCATCTGGGATCTTCAGTATGACATTGGAGATGCTCTGGGAGTCCAACCTTGAGCTCCACCATGACTGGGAAGCAGTGGCAATGGGGTCTTTACTACAGATCCCCTCCCCAAATACTCATTTAGTGTGGTTGGGCATTCCTGGTTGTGTGGCTTCAGGCTCTAGTTCCCCTGCCCTCCCACAAATTCTGCAAACTGGCTAATATCCTTTGATATGTTTCTTTCTTTTTTAAACCAATCCTAGGCCCTTACCTAATCTCTGCAGATTGCTCTGTAGCAGTTCAAAAGAATTTGATAGGTTTTACACAATAACATGTCCAAAATACTGTTGTGTGATAAAAGCAAAATAGAGTATCACAAAACAAAATGGCATATTTCTTCATGTAAGTATATATTTGTGAAGGCATAGATAGCTTTTGAGAGACTACAAGCCCCAATGATGATAGCAGCAGCCTCCGGGGAGGGGAGTGGGAATCGGGGAGAGAGTGGGGGAAATACATGTAGCCTTGTCCCTTTTACTCTATATACTTCTTGAATTTTTACAAGAAGAATGCTTTCAAATATTGCTTATGTACTCAACACAGCAAAACAAAACAGAAAAAAGAAGACCAGTGGGCAAGAGTGTAGCCAACAGAGGCTTCTCCAGGTCCTTATCAGCTTGATTTCACTGAGCTAATACCGTATTTCCCCCAAAATAAGGCCTAGCTGGACAATCAGCTCTAATGTGTCTTTTTGAGCAAAAACTAATATAAGACCCAATCTTATTTTACTATAATATAAGATCCGGTATAATATAATATAACATAATATAATATAATATAATATAATATAATATAATATAATACCAGGTCTTATATTAATTTTTGCTCCAAAAGACGCATTAGAGCTGATGGTCCAGCTAGGTCTTAGTTTTGGGAAAACACGGTCGTATAAGCATTGTATCATGTACTAAATACAGCGGAGACGAAGATGAATGAGGGCAGGTCCCTCTGCTCTCAGCGGGCTGGACAAGCAGACACACAAACAGATAAATGCTATACAGTGTCCTAAGTGGAAGGATAGCAATGCAAAGGGGGTTTGTGGGGAGCCCAGGGAAGGGTGCTCCTAACCTACTCCAGGATGCATGAGGGGCCACAGCAAAGATTTCCTTGAAAAGGTGACCTGACTCTCCAAGTCTTGAAGTGTAAGATAAAAGAAGAGAAGGAAGGACTCAGAGTGTGCCTGACATGTTCTACGAAGTGTGAGCAGGATTAAAATCGCCCTCTCGCTCATCTTCAACCCAGCTGTTTTTGCCCACCGTGTGGACAAGACAGCCGTGGAAGAGACAGCTGTAAAGCAGGCCTCCCCAGAGGGAACTGAATGATTGGAAGCACAATCCGAGCATTCAGTCTGAGTGGAAGCGGCCACGGGCCGGTCCCGAGGCCAGCTCAGGGACAGCTGCCTCCCTCACTGATAGTAACGCTGCAACCAAGAGGCTTCCTTGGGGCAGACAGTCATCACTACACCAGCATCTTTTTCAGGCAGTGTGTGGGCATCATCTAAAAGTTTACTGTGTTAGAAACTATTGAGGACTTTGTACAAAGATCACAGGATCAGGGAGGGGAAGCTCTGAAGGGTAAACCAGCCAAAGCTTGTCTTCCCACCCCGCACCCTAAACATGTCGCTTCGTCCCACCTTCTTTTTATTGTCTACCTTACTCCTTCTTCTTTTCTCTCACCAGTTCTTCCCAACTTCTATTGGAAAATCCAGATTTTTCCTTTGTCTCAGAAGCCCATCTTTGTCACTCCAAGTCTGACATGTCGCGGTCTAGCTAAGTCTTGGAGCCAGTCTAATTACGTCAACCTGCTGACGTGATGATGGAGGATAATGGCTTGATGAGTTACTCCCTCCAGGTAAGAGATTCATATTTTAACCAAGTCTCTAGGGCAAGCAATCTCTCTGCCCAAAGAGGGAACACCAATCCATGGGAAATGGAATCAGTGTGTCCTCCCTTTGCCATCCTGGTCAGAGTTAATCATCCGGGCTGTGTCCCCGCTGTGCTAGATCACCCTCTTGTCCAATCCAGTTAGGTGCTGGGTCCAGCTCCAGGCTGGTGTGTGAGCTCCGTGAGAGCAGTGCTCAGCAGAGAGCTCAGTGAAAGTTGGCTTGAACTATTGGTGCTGAACTCCAACTTTTTAGTGTTTCATTAAATGGAATGTATTGCATGCATACTGAGCGGATCATGGAATCAAGGAAAGAATTGGAACAACTAGGCTGCAGGGAAAAGGAACCGGCACTTGACAGCGTCATATTTAAGAATTTGGTGGTTTTCTTCACTATGAGCACCCTGGGCCCTTCATCATTAACTGTTCTCTACAAGGGCTATGACTACATTCCGCCTCTTTAGTTAAACGCCAATCACACTCTTAGTTTTCACACATGGCATGTATGCCTACACTCAAACTGTCAAGTTATGTTAAACATGCATTAGCTTGCTTTTAATTTAAACCCTACAGCCTTCAACGATTTAGGGGTGAAAGGGAGAAAAATCCCACTACAAAATTTCAAATTCAATTGCTGGGGTAGGGGAGGGAAAGGGAAGAGGCCTCTAGGTCTCATAAATAGAATTTTTTGAGATTCAGCCTTCTCCATGAGCTTCTCCCCAGATGCTTAGATCTGCCCAAGGCCCCTCCTCGGTGGTCCAGCAGCATTTCTTTGGCACTTAGAATATCTGATTATCTTGTCAGGGGCTATCATGGGTGTCTATCTCCCCCATGAACTACATACGTCTCTCAAGGAAAAATACTGTAACTTACTTCCTTTGGCCTCCGGTGTCTATCTTAGTGCCTGGCATACAGGAGGAGGTCCATAAATATTGAATGAATTAATCTAAATGTCTTTTTAAAAAAAAAAAAAAAAAAAAGCCCACGTGCACTTATGTGTGTCTCTGTATCTATACCTAAAAGACAGAGTCTGAGGACTCTAGTGACCATCCTGCTCACCCTTTTATTTTAGGTAGAATTCTAATAAGCTCATCTAGTTTCCTGCCTACTAAGAACAACAACAAAAAATTGAACAAAAAAGAAAAAGAGGGAATGCAGACTGCTTCTAGAAGAGAACATTCATAGCAGCAACAAGTAAAGGCCTACTAGAGATGAGGGAAAGAAGGTTAGGAGAAGTGTCAGAGCCCGGTGATATGTACAGTCATTGATGTCAATAGGACAGTGCTGATTCACCAAAAGACGAATAGACTGTACTCCACAGATGCTGGTTCAGCAGGCAGAGAAATATACAATGTTTTTAAAAGTTAAAAGAAAAATGTTATGCAACATTTAATTTTTTTTTCTTTTGGATATGGCATCTCTGTCCAAAGAGTAATAGATGAGAACTGCTATATGTGTTTTTTATTAATTGTTGTTTTTACAGAACTCTCCTATGGTCCCTGCTTTTCATTTTAAAGCAGATGAATGAGAACATTTTGTATTTCTCCCTTCCAAACAGATCACACCAAAAATGAATTACTTTTGCGGCTCCTAACCAAGTTTGTCAGAAATAAAACATGACTTTTCCTCAGGCACCTTTGCAACCTCCCTGAGAAGTGACTGGAGAGACAGGCATTGTCCTGCCCTCCTCCACACACTCCCAGGCTGTAAACACTGCAGCTGCTGGCGTGGCAGAGCAGGTCAGAAAACAGGGCTTTCTACCACTCAGTCCTCTTCCTGCACCACTAGCTCTCAGCCTCCTGACCTCCTGAAGGGTGACAGTCTGGCTACAAGCAGCCTTTGTCAGTCTCCACCTTCACAGGAAATAAACGCCCAGAGTCACTGGGGTAACAGATACAGAAGCACCAACACATGTGTGAGCAGCTGCTCCTCCAAACAGCTCCACAGAGGGTGGCAGTGGGAGCTCCTGCCTGCATTTCCAGCTCAGTACACCCTGAAGGCCTTGGCCATGCCTAACTTTTCAGAGCTCAGAAACAGCTGTCCTGGCCACCCAGTTCCTTATTCCTTTGGCCTGATGCCTTCTACATAATTCCCTGCCTCTGGTGTCCAAGGCCTCCAGCCTTTCAAGGATCAGATGCTGCTGCTCCCAGCCCAGCCACTTGCGCAAGCTGGGTCACTGCCTCCCCTTCAGCTACTAACGTCCCAACAGGGAAAGTGGGGCGGGGGTGACAAGCTCCTTGGGTACCACCCAGTTTCTCAGCACTCGGCCCCACTCTGAGGAATCCAGCCTCATCCTTCCCAGCCAATCTACCCTCTCTCCTTTAGATCCCTCTGCACGACAGTGAGGGAACTGTTGGACTATTGCTCAGGCCTTGGGATCAGGCTGTGTCATTGAAGACCACGAGAAGAACAGAGAACAGAAAATCATCACATGCCCCCAAGAGAGACACCCCCAAAGTCCAAGCAGCCCTTTAGGTTTAGAAAACAGTAGTGGCCTGTTCGTTAACTTCTTCAATGTTTTTGAGAACTAAGAACTGTGTGACTAGATACTCATATTCTAACCATTGCCCTTTAATAACTACTTTTTAAAAAATGAACAATTGATACCACTTAAGCACATCACAAGTCTCTATACAGTTTTAGACATCTAAGGCTTTTAATACAATTTTTCATATTGCTTAACTCAGTGACTAAAGAGGCCCAATTTAGAATAGATCTTTGGAAAAAATGGTCAGTAAAAGTCCATCATCTGCTTACCTGGAAAAACGTTCATAAAAAAATGCGGAATGGCAGTTATGAAAAACGAGAAGGGGGGAGAGATCCAAAATGGCAGAGTAGATAAACACTGTGCCTGCTTCCTTCCGTGAACACATTAAAAGTACAACTAAATTATAGAACAATCAACCTGGAGAACCGTCTGAAGTCTAGCCAAACAGAAGTCCTCCTATAACTAAAAATACAAAGAAGCAGCCACATCGAGACAGTAGGAAGGGCAGAGACATGGAGCGAACCACAAACCTTCCTGTGGCGGTGGAGAATCAGGAGGGATATCTCAGCCCCGGATGTTCCCATGGAGGAGTGACAGACCCCAGCCCCCCAAACGAGACTCCCCAGCCCATAGTACTGGTACCGTGAAGAGGAGCCCCCACAACACTTGGCTGTGAAAAACAGTGGGGATTCCAAAAGTTCAGGTGGGACAGATGGCTGCGGGAAACCCAGACATCCTCTTAAACGGCCCGAGCACAGATTCACTCGCTCGCAGGCACTCACCTTGGGCTCCAGCGAAGGGGCGATGACTCAGGGGGCCTCAGAGACATATGGGGGCAGACTGAGTAGTGTGGCTTCAGGGGGACATGACAGTCAGCATTTTCCTTGTGAGGGGTCTCCTTCCTGTGCAGCCAGTAGGCAGGCGCCATCTTTCCTATGTTGAGCCCGCCCCCTCTGGCCAATTCTGAATCTGACTGGCCTGGTGAGCTCTGCTCCTCCTCCTCCTCCTCCGCCCTGCTGACTCAGCTGGGACGCCGCCCCACTCAACTTGCGCTCGGCTGGAGTCACTTTCTCCATGAGCAGCCAGCCCCTCCCACATTGCACTCTTTCTAGGAAAACTGTCAGAGTCCATGGGCCCCAGGCAGGCAGTGACTGGCCTCAGGGTGCTCTGAGACTTTTGCTGAGTAGCTCCAGGCTCAGCACTGGCACCAAACCACAGTCTACATTAACCTGGTGACCACAACTCTTCCCACTCTAGTGACTCCCTGAGACCCTGTCTCATTTAACTTGTCTACTGCACGAGGCTTTATCAGTGGATGAAACTTAAAGGAGCCGGCATGGGGCAACAGGTCTCTGAGTGTTCTGGCTTATTACAGAGTTACCCGAGGCCTGGTACTGGTGACAGCCATCCTCAGTTCACAGTGTGTCTTCTCCCATGCACCTCCAAGTTTAGCACAAGCAGCAAACAACTGCGGATCATTTTGTAGCTCC
The DNA here is from genome assembly GCF_057876585.1 of Rhinolophus sinicus. Classification (NCBI taxonomy): domain Eukaryota; kingdom Metazoa; phylum Chordata; class Mammalia; order Chiroptera; family Rhinolophidae; genus Rhinolophus; species Rhinolophus sinicus. Next base: position 67,941,246 of record NC_142501.1, on the reverse strand, counting down.
TACCAGGTAGTCTCTGGATGGTCACAGGCAGTGACTCACCTGGGCCTGCACCAGAGCCCCTCCCAACAGGCCCCAGAATCAACATAACTGGAGATTGGCTTCACACCACAGCAGAGCACCACCTAATTAGCCCCCCAAGTGGCACACACAAAGGGTGGTCTCAGCAGGCATAAGAGTCTGTGGGGGAAAATCCCACTCAGTGGGGTAAGCTTCTGTCACAGCAGCCTGTAAGCTGCGGACATGGCCAAACCCCAGAGGCATACCACCCATTGATGTGCCAATAGCAATCAAGGCTCAACTATAACAGGAGGGCACAAATAATCCATGAAAGGGACACTCCTGGAGCACCTGGTTCAGGTGATCAGGGAGACTGTGCCACTGAGCCCCGCAGGGCACCTAACCCTAACCCTAAGCCAAGACTGGGAAACATAACGGATCGAACTAACACATAGAAACAAACACAGAGAGGCACTGTGTTACTCAAGTGTCAACTGAATTAGCCCAGATAATGCCTACCATGTAGAGCCTTGTAAAGTGCCAGGTATAGTGTCTGCTCTATGTATAATAGACACTCAGTAAATTATATTAATAATATTTAAAGTTTATTATTAAGCTTGGGTTATGTTGGTCCATATAGACTTAGGCTAAATAACACATCTTTTACCAAGTGAACAGCTAAAGAAACTGAATTTGTAGGGTATGGTGAGGTGATGTTATATAGGAATGGAAGAGCTGGAGAAAGATGGGAGTATTTGATAAGCCATAGGCCAACTGTATGTTTGTTATCTCTCTTCTTTTTAAAATAGGACTATTGATATCAGAGGAAAGGCCGTCTTGGAAAATTTTAACTCTGTACTTCTATGTAAAAGTTTCAAGATTATTGATTAAATTTACAAAAAAAAACACAGAGAGGCAGACAAAATGAGGAAACAAAAACATGTGTCCCAAATGAAAGAACAGGAGAAAACTCCAGGAAAAGAACTAAACGAATGGAGGCAAGCAACCTACCAGAGACAGAGTTCAAAACAATGGTTATAAGAATGCTCACGGAACTTCAACAAAGAGATAGCAAGCATAAAAAAGGCATAGAAACCATAAAAAAGAACCAGTCAGAAGTGAAGAATACAATAGCTGAAATGAAGAATGCACTGGAAGGAATCACCTGCAGACTGGATGAAGCAGAGGATCAAATCAGCAATCTGGGCCACCATCAAGCACAGCAACATTTGCATCATAGAGGTACCAGAAGGAAAAGAGAGACAGCAAGAGATTGAGAAACTAGCTGAAGATATAACGACTGAAAATTTTCCTAACCTGTGAAGGCAATACACATACAAGTGCAAGTCCAGGAAGCGCAGAGAGTCACAAACAGGATGAACCCAAACAGGCCCACACCTAGACATATTATAATTGAAATACCAAAGGTGAAAGACAATTGAGAATCCTAAAAGCAACAAGAGAAAGGTAACTAGTAACTTATAAGGGAGCTCCCATAAAACTGTCAGCTAATTTCTCAACAGAAACTTTGCAGGCCAGAAGGGATTTGCAGAAAATATTCAACGTGATGAAAAGCATGGAACTACAACCAAGACTACTTTACCCAGCAAGGCTATCATTTAAAATTGAAGGACAGATAGAGTTTCCCAGGCAAGAGAAAGCTAAAGGAGTTCATCACCACCAAACCAGTATTACAAGGAATGTTAGAGGGAATTCTTTAAGATGGGGGGAAAAAATCAAAATTATGAATAAAACGGCAATATCTGCATATCTATCAATAATTACTTTCAATGTAAATGGATTAAATGTTCCAATCAAAAGACAAAGGAGGGCTGAATAGATAAGAAAAACAAAACCATTACATACGCTGTTTACAAGAGACTCAGTTCAGATTGAAAGACACACAGATGGAAAGTAAAGGGATGGGAAAAGATATTTCATAATAATGGAAATGAATAAAACAAAACAAAAAATGCTGTGGTAGCAATACTTATACCAGACAAAAGAGACTTTAAAACAAATGCTATAAGAAGAGACAATGAAGGACTCAGTAATCTCGCTTCTGAAGAAATCCAAGCTACTTCAAGGAGACATGTGCATCCATATGTTCATTGCAGCACTGTTTATGATGGCCAAGATGTGGAGGCAGCCTGGGTGTCTACTAATGGAAGAATGGATAAAGAGCAGGTGGTACGTATATATAGTGGAATATTGCTTGTCCCTGGTTCTTACCATCTGCGGCGGCATGAATGGGCCTGGAGGGTGTTGTGCTGAGTGGAGTATATCAGACAGAGAAAGGCAGATGCAATGTGATTTAATTTATATGTGGAATCTAAGAACAAACACAAACATACTCATAAATACAGAAAACATTTTGATGGTTGTCAGATGGGAGGGGTTTGGAGTTGTGGGTGAAAGAAGGGGAAGGGATTAAGAAGTACAAATTGGTTGTTACAACGGAGTCATGGGGACATAGGGTTCAGCATTAGGGATATAGTCAATCGTATTGTAATAACTATTATGGTGTCATATTGGTACTGGATTTGTTGGGGTGATAGATGGGAGGGTATTGGGGGGCAGGGTGAAAAGGTGAAGGGATTAAAAAGTACAAATTGGTAGTTACAAAACAGTCATGGGGATGTAAAGCATAGGGAATATAGTCAATAATATGGCAATAACTATGGATAGTGCCAGGTGGGTACTAGACTAGTCGGGGGGGAGGGTCACTTCTTAAATTATATAAATATCTAACCACTATGCTATACATCTGAAATTAATATTAAAAAATATTGAATGTCAACTGTAAGTGATAAATTTAAAGGGAGGGGGGAAGGGAAAGATAAAAGGGAATAAGAGGTCCAAATTTCCAGGTATAAAACAAATAAGTCTTGGGGATGTAATGTACGCATGGGGAATATAGTCAATAACATTGTGACAGCAGGTACGGTGTCAGATGGTTGCTGGACTTATCATGGTGATCACTTCTTTAGGTATATAAATGTTGAATAACTATGGTGTACACCTGAAACTAATATGATATTGTATGTTAGCTATATTTTTAATAAAAATCTTAAAAAGAAAAAAATATGAGAAAGATATGAGAAGAGAGAAGAAATGGGCAGCAATGGGATATGATATTTACTGATGCTAAGATTTGAACTGGTAAAAAAATGTCCAATGCCTACTAATTTTTTACCTCCCTATGCTTCTTTCTTGTCCAGTGTTGCCACATGGAGCCTTCTTGGAAATGCAGTCAGCCATCAGGCAGGCATAGGTAGTATTAATATCGTGTGGGTTGGGCATGGTGAGGGCCTAACATACAGGCCGATCTCGGAACACTGGATTATCATAACCAGCTACCAAGAGGCCTATATGAATGATAATACTCAAGCCCACCTGAAAGAAACGGTAAAGGGGCCATTTGCTTTCTGGGCCTGGACTTTGGGGTTAATATTCCAGATAAACAGAAGAGACCAAGGCTGCCCCAGTCCCCAGGGACAGAGAGTTACCTGGGAGGACAGGGATTCCCTGGGAGAGGCCACAACTTGAGATACCTACAGACTCTTAGTAGAGGAGTGCTTTTGGGTGTGACACTACAGGGCAACTGGAAACACGGAAAGCACGGGTTGCCAGAGGACATCATTGTCACCACCTGGAAAAGCCTTGACTGCAGTAGGAAGGAGAGAAGCCAGTGGCAACCAAGGTGAGAAACTAACATGGAGCAAGCCCCCTGATGACCTTATTGGAAACCCTGAACTTACTCGTGGCGGCCAGTCCTACTCCTAGAGTTCCCAGTTATGTAGTAACCCTTTTAGGTTAAACTGAATTGAGTTGATTTTCCATCATATACTAACAGAATGAACTGACAAACTTGGTCATTTTTTGACATTGAATTTCCTCAGTACTATATGAGCAGAACTAGAGAAAGCAGAGCTCATAACTCAAAACTGCTAGGGAACTGTAATCTAGAGTGTAGAGAGAAAGATAGAAAAAAAGGATTGTGGGAGTGAGGGAATTGTTTCCATGATATAATTTGTTATAAGTGATGATCGCTACCTACATCTATTACAAGCACGATGCTCTGAATGCCTTTCTGTATTAATTCACTTAATCCTCCCCCAAACCCAATGAGGTAGGGATTAATATTATTGTCCCCATTTTGCAGATGAGGAAAATCAGGGCATAGAGAGGTTGAGTAACTTGCCTGATGCCACACAGCTAGGCAATAGAAGACCTAGGGTTCAAACCAAAGGTAGTTTGGTTCCTCAGCCCTAACTGATACACACACAGTCACTCCTTAAACAGAAATGAATTTGCTGTCATGACTGGTTGTGTTGGAAGTTCTGCTGATAAAAACTATGATAAATGTTGTGCTTCCTTTGATCTATTGTTTTAGTCTCTCAACGACTGATTCCCTTGGAGGAGCTAGCCACATAAGAAAATGAAAGCAAAAGCCTACTGAATTAGTTTTATTTGTCTGTGTTTTAAGATAGAGAACTATACTCTATTTTGCTCACTTAAAAATTTTTGAGAACAAAGCTTGTGGAACATGTCAAAAGAGAAAACATAAACAGAACCTACTCTTGGGTCTATATATTGGCCATTAATATGAAGAGAAATATGAGGAAGGGAAAAGAAGGTAACTTAAGAAGAGAAATGGACCAGGACAGATTACCAAGATATAAAAGAGATTGAGACAGCAGGGCAGAGAAGGAAGACATTAAATAATTGAAAAAGAAAGCAATATACACCGGCAAACTAGACACACTAACAAAAGAGAAAGTTGGGGGAGGAGAGGGGATGGAGAGAGAGAGAGAGAGAGAGAGAGAGAGAGAATACTATCCACAGAAATAGAGTTAGATTGCCAGTTCCCTGAGGACAAGTAACATGTCTTCTGTTTGCTGTTATTGTTATTTTCCCCAGAGCCAAGCACAGTGCCTGACATAGACACTCAACAAATAGCAGTTCGCTGAATAAATGAAAAAATGAGACAAAAAAACATACAAAAAAAAAAAAAAAAAAACCACAGAAGGCAACAGATAGGAAAGAAGCCTGTATAGGCATTAAGCATATAGAGGATGGAATTAGGTGGGCCTGGGTTCAAATCTTGGCTTTGTATCTTCAGATTTGTAGATTTGGGGTAGGGCACTTACTACATTTAATGTTTGTGTCTGTTCTTCACATGTAAAAATAAGACTATGTTCCAGATATTTCGCTATTTATCTCTTCTCTCCAAACCTCCCTTCCGCACTCTGCTTTGGGATGTTGGGGCTGCAACTCTGCAGACCAAGTTTCAGCTTTGCCAACTGGTTGAGAAGGAAAAAGGGCCTATTCCTCCCACCTGCTTCCTGTTCCTCCCACCTGCTTCCTGTTCCTGAGAGCTTCGTTTCCCCCAAAGCTTCTTCACTACAGGAACAATTCTTTTCTGTAGCAGCAACTAGCCCCAGTTTGCAGTTTTTCCAACACCTGCAGAGCCAGCTTCCCTAGGCCCCCCTCAGAGACCTTAGCACCAGCCAAGGCCCCAAGGCTCAGGTCTGGAGCTCCCCTCCTGTGTATTTCTAAGTTTTAATAATTCCAGCTTCTTCCCTTTGTGGTTCCCCGAGCCCTCGGGGTGCTAGCAGCTTCCTATAGTTGCTGCCTCCTTGATACCACAGAGCTGTCTTTTTACCCTTTTAGTTAGTAGTTAGCAGCTTTAAACCTGGTTAGCAACTCTTTGTATTCTATTTTCTCCATTTAAATAACTAATATGGCTTCTGTCTCCTGCCTGGACCCTAACTGAAACCGGATGGTGACACCTACGTCACAGAGTCATGAGAATGGATGTGCAAAGCGCTTAGAATATTGCCTGAGGGTCCTAAGATCTCAGGAAATGTGAGCTATATAATATATAGAGACCCAGCAGAACATTTAGACAGTAATACTGGAGATGACACAGATGGCTTTCATGGGTCAACACCTGGACTTTATGACTTTGACAGGTGTGCTCTGCCTTCACAGCACAGATAGAGTATCCAAGACAGATACCACATGTCATTGAATCTAAGATACCACTGATTGTCACACACAGCATTCATTTGGTGTGTCACTAAGAGAATTAAAAATCACTACCAATTAAACGATGGCATAGTATACATTGTAAGGCTCATTCTGATATTAGAAATATTAAAATGTAAAAATAAATGTGTGCCTCAGAATTGATGAAATGTAGTGTTTACATTGAAACTTGGTGAATTTTAGGTAAACTTGGATGGATCGATAGTCATCCTTTATCCCTTCCTCTATAGTACCAACATTAAACACACACACACACACACACACACACACACACACACACAGGAAAGGCGAAGAAGAAAAGCATTTCCTGGCCCTGTCTGGATCCTTATTCAAGGGTCCTTGGGGAAACCGACAATTGGAAATTGACCCCAACAAAATAAATCTTTCATTTGGTGTAGTCTGCTTGTTTTAACCGAGGGCATACGTACTTCCCTCACCCAGCAAAGCTTTCTGGTTTTCTGCGCAAAAGACTCTAGCACAAAAAGCACAGGCAAATCAGAAGTTTGCTCTCTGTTCAGACTCAGAGGGAATGGGAACCTGAAGTGGAAAGTGTCCTTGCTTGTTAGTAGGACCAGCCGTCTGACCTAAAACTATCCTGTGTTTACAACACTCTGTGGGCTTTTATGCGTCATGAGTAAGTTTGGATCCAAATATGTTTGTGGAGTGTGGTTGTAATCAGAAAAACAAGGCATGCAAAAATAACGCCTTATGAGTCAGTGTATTTCCTGTCCCGAATAAGTTCTTACTATCACTGGCCTTGCACAGCCCCAGTCACATTAGGAAAACAGCCTGGAATTGACTGCATAGCATGCAGATTCCAGATCACCTGCCGAGGAAAGGACTGAGGGGGCAAGAGAGAAGGATGCTGGGCAGTTGGTTAGAAGAAGGCGACGAAATGAAAACTCCTCAGACGGTTCTCATTGGCCAGGGTTGACTTTCTCTAATTTTCAGGCACTGGCCAAATAGGGGAACTGCAGCTCATCTCCCCCCACCCCTCCTCTCCATCCTCTGACTTGATCTGAAGGTGGAAACATCACAGTAGAGCCTCACGCCTCTTCTGAAGCTCTGTGCACTCAGCTGGCAACACTTGTTTGAAAACCCTTGCTGTACTTCTCTATCTTAACTTTCAAATCTTTGCCTGGGATGTGTGAAGAGAAGGATTTAGCCCCAACATGTAAGAATATTGGAAAGGGGACAGTCTGGGCTGCATAAGGAGTGGGAAAGGGACTTCAGTGGGACACTCAAAGTGCTTGCTTCATGGGGGTAAGATTCTCTGTCAGGAACCCTAAACAAATTGCTGGAAAGAGAGGAGGCATGAAGAGGGAATTAGATCAAACAGGTGTTGATCTGATGTGTCCTGTTTATTGTACACTTACTATGTGACTACCATTGTGCTCGGCGCTGGAGACGCAAAGACAAATAAGGGAGTTCTAGCCTCTAGGAGCTCATAGTCTAAATATATGTGTGAACAAGCAACCCAATACTTCCCAAAGGTATAATAAAAGCAGAGTTGAAGGGTCATGTCCACAGGAATAAGAGGAGGAAGTAAATTTAGAGACAATCACCCCCAGGATGCTTGCACTTGCTATTCTCCTTCTCCCTGGCTTGAAGCTCTGGCCTGGGATGTCCTTATGGATCACTCCTTCAGCTATCCTCAAAAACAGGGCCAGCATCAAGGAGACAAGCGTAAGATGCATGATTCTGTAGGGTGTGTGCCATCCCTGAGATCCTCCAATCAAAGACTAAATGTACCAAATCTTCTACTGTATTACTCCCCAACTTCTTCGCTTACAGTACTTTCTCTCTCCACTTGTGTGTCAGCTTTCCTGTGTGCTAAATCTCTCATACATGATCAGTGTTTCTGAATATGTATTCTGAGATAAGCCCCTCACAGAAACGTAAGTTGAACCCCTCCCATAACCAGTCGTGGTCCCGCTGTGCAGTAGAGACATGGCCCCCAGAACTCCAGGCTGCGAGCGGTGCTGAGGCTCTCAGTGGAGGTCCCGGGCAATGGTGTGCTGATGCTGGCATGGCTCCCAAGAACCAATCATTAAAGTCTCAAGAATTTTGCAAGCCAGTTGATGACATGTTGGTAGCTTGAAATCAGCCATCGTGTGAGTACTCAAACCATGGAAATCAGCCAATAGTCCACACCGGGCTTCTTTTCCTTCTGTAAAGCTTCTTATTAAGGATTTACTAACACACCATTGCCAAAGATGATCCTTCTGGTTGCACAAAACAGCTCTGACCAAGTAGCTCCTTTAGCAAAGACGAGACAAAGCATGTGGACACCCTCCTTGATCCTAAGCAAGGACAAAAGTCCTCACTTGCTCCATGCTCAACTACTCCCCAGAGCAGGGGTTGGCACACTTTCTGAAAAGGGCCAGATCATCAGTATTTTCAGCTTTGCGAGCCACTTGGTCGTTGCTGCTACTATTCAACTCTGCTTTGTAGCACAGAAACCACCGTAGACAATATGTAAACATTGGGTATGGCTGCGTTCCAATAGAATTTTATTTATGAACACTGAAATTAGAATTTCATATCATTTTTTACACATCACAAAGTATTATCCTTCTTTTGACCTTCTTTCAACCATTTATAAATGTAGAAACCATTCTTAGTTCACAGCTCTACAAAATCAGGCAGTGAGCTGGACTTGGCCCATGGGCTATAGTTTGCTTACCACGGCCTTGAAGTATGATACATTGACAGGAAAGATGACCCCATGTCTCAGTGAATAGGAATAACAACTCTCATTACGGAGTACTTTATGCACCAAATGCTATCCCAAAAGCTTTATATACAGTCACCCATTTAATCTTAAAATGATCCAAAGATAAACACTATTATTGAAGCTTACAGAAGGAAAATAATGGGGCCAAAGTCACACGGAGGGAATGTGGCAGAGCTGGCTGAGTTTGAACTCATTTTTCCTAATTTGAAAGTTTGTACGCTAGCCTATGCCACCCCAGTGTGAAATCCTGGGTCTTGTGTGCAGAATAATCTTGATCACTCGCCACCAACTCACACGTTTATCTTCCTTCAGCTGTCACTTGCAGCCAGCCCCTTTCCCTACTTTCTCACCAGTCATAGGCCCTAGAAAGCATCCAGCAAACTTATCCCAGAAGAACAATAAGATAGGTGAAGTCACACTTGCAACTTTATCTTTTTAAAAGAACTTCATAAAACATGGAAATAGGTTGAGTAGCACTTGTGATATATTTCCAAAAATCAGTCTAAAAGGAGGTACCTGGGTCACATGAATCCCGGGGCTGGGCTGCGCCCTTGACTGACACAGGACGAGTCTGAGCTAACAAATGACTTCTCCACTTCTGAGCTGGCAGGACAAAGCTAAGGTTTCTACTTCATGCCATTTTTAAAAATAAGGCAGAGAAAATTAATTATCGAGAGGACAGTGACTCCTAGCAGGAAAGCAGGGGGGAAAAAATCTGGTGTGTGAATGTGTGTGTGTGTGTTTATGGAAGTGATATTCAGAACATTCAGAAATGGGAAAAAACATAAAGTATATGGTATTCTAGGAGATAAAGTGTCATAATTTTTGTAATTATCTTGCCATTACTTTAGTAAAAAAATAATCTGATGAAGCAAACACAAACTGTTAATAGTGTGTTGTTATGTGTGAGATGTTTCATTATTAGCAAAAATGTGTGCTAATAATAACACAAATAGTATGATGAACAAAAGCTAGATTTTTAAGGGGAACATAAATAACTTCATTTAGCTTGAATTCTAGGATAAATCAGAGGGATGGTGACCTGGATGCAACTGAGTGGTATCCTGACAATGACTTTCCAGTTCAGGTCAGCCCTCACCAGATGGCCCTTCACTTGGCAAATTCATTTTACTCGGCTTTGAAATAAGCTCAGTCTATCCTTGCCAGTAAAACTCAGAAATCCAGGCACACACTTAAAGTGACGTGTAGTTCAACCTTGAAGATCAGAATAAACATTCACTGGCTTATGGGAAAAGCTGATTTGTCTCCTTGGGAAGCTAGCTCTTTAAATAATAAAGTGCCATGCCTGTTTAACCTTGAAAAAGGTCAAGCTACTGGTGATGGAGCCGAGGCTTCACAAAAAGAAACAGATGTCAAAATGGGAACGATCAAGAAGACTGATGGTAGGTAGTGCTGGTGAGAGTTGGGGAAACAGGCACATACATGCACTTTTGGTGGGAGTGTCAAATTGGGGCAATTATCCGGAAGGAAAATTTGGCAACATGTTGAAAAGGCTTTTTAAAAACTCTTCGACTTAGCAATCCCATCTCTAGAGATTTACCCTAAATAAATAGTTGGATAAATTTGTTCAGATGAACAAACAAGATGTTAATTACTAGAAAGTTTATGGTACTGATAAATGGCCTGAGCATTTACCAATAGGAATTTCGTTAAATAATTATGGCATATCTATACAATGAAAACCATGAAGCCATTAACTAGAATGATATGAATCTTTATTTATAGACATGGAAAGATAAATGTTTATATGTTACTAAGTTGAAAAAATGATGTGTTCTCTGATTCTGTGGCAGGGGGGCACGTGCATGTATGTTTGTGTACACAAGCACACACACCAAAAAATCTGAACAACACAATTTTTACAACAACTTGTTTTCTGAGTAGTGTCAGCTTAACTTTAATCTTTACAATTCTCTATACATTCTGAATTTTCAGCAATAAGTATGTATTATTTTTTAATTAGAAAAAAAATTAACTGAAACAAAAATTCTCCAAGAACTATTCTAGTGATATCTGGCTGTCCTCTTCCTTCAGTTTTAACGCTCTAGTTAATTTTAATACAGTTATTCTCTTCATTACATCTGCTAGCTATATATATATAATAAGATATATAAGAGACAGAGAAAGAAATGACAAAAGAGGGTTACAAAATTTATAGTCGATTATAACTACATTTAACAAGTGAATGCTTGTATCAAGAAAAACATTGTATATACTTCTATGTAACAAATAGGATTCATGGGGACATTTTTATTTGCAGTGCACTACAGACTGTGTAGTCCTGTAATGGGCCACAAATGTAAAGAGGTATGATGAAGTTCTTTCTCTTTTAACCTTGGTGGAGTATCTCTAGGCCTGGCTGTATAGTCCTTCGGAGATAATATCGGAAATCAAGATATCCATCAAAATTTGAAGCCCTTTGGGAATGCGTGCCTGGAGTCAGATGACTGTCCTGACATCCTTGTAATAGGCTCTGCCTCTGTCCTAAGCGGGACTAGTTCAGTACAATGGCATACTCATTTGATCTAGCCCCCGCTGCTCCCTCATTCCAGCTTTCCAGTACACTGAGTCTCCGGGTGTACAGCTCCCAAATACATTCTAGGAGGTCCTCAGGTGATTTCAACCCAATGGCTTCCACATTGGAGAGTCTACCAATCCCTGTGTGAGAAATATGGCTACCTGTTGCAGGCCAGTAAGAGCCCAACACCACTCATGGTCCTGTGGTTTCTTTCCTGCCTGCGGAACCAAAGTTTTAGAAAAGTGACTCAAGAGCTGCAGCAAGACAACAGAGTCAGTGATGGGAACTACAGTGCTATGGGTGGACCAAGGAGCACCAGACACCTGCCTGTGTTCAGGAAACTCCAGATATAGCCCAAGACCACAGCTGCACTAATGTGGCATCAAGCTCCAAACTAAAAGCAGGAGTTGTGTCAACATTTCCACACGACCGGAAGACTAGGCCCTGGCCAGATGCCACATTTGAAAGACTGAGCAGGCTGGGCTTCCGCATTCTCAGCAAGACAGAGATGGATCATTCACAGTGATTTTCTGGAGCAGAACCAGTGGAGCCAACTGCAATAACGCTCTTTGTTTGGCCAAATGTTCCTGTAAGCTGGATAGGAGCAGACACTGGGAATGGAAGAGTCCTCAACCAGCTCCCATGGAAAAAACTGAATAAGGGTGACCATTATGGAAGAAGAAACAAATTTAAGACACTGCAAAGCAACTCTGCAAGTCACGTGACCTAAAGGGGGCATCAGAATCAGACACAACAGACAAATCCGGCAAGTGGTGCGACAAACAGGGCAGATGCTCTGGGAAACATTTTGTTTGTTTGTTTGCTTTGGAACCTTCTGTTCAGGGACATCAGTAGTCCAGGCAAGGCCTCTCCCTTATTTGACTGATAAGTTGTTTATATAATAAATTGCATTATTACATAATTATTACATAAATTCATTTCCATTATCCCATCACCACCACCCCCATGCTTCTTTCACCACAGGCAATCACTTTAATGTGTTGAGTGTGAATATTTTTATTTGCACGTGTTTTTGCAAAACACATCATCTTTTTGGTTCGTGGATTTTTAACTTACACAAATAGTTATGTTAAACTTCTCATTCTGTTTTCTACCTTTCTCACTAAGCATTAGCAAGGCTATATGTTGCTAGATTCCATATGGGCTGTATATATATATTATATATACCATTGTTCCTAACTGCTATATAATGCCCAGTCACATGCCTCCACAACATTTTACCCATCTGCCTTCCCAGTGATGGACACTCACAAATAATATTACAATTAACATCATCATTGTATGTATGTGTTCCCTTATGGACCTATATGAGAATATATATCCAAGAGCTCAATTGTTAGAACATTGGATGTGCATATACTGAATCTGACTAAACTCTGCAAGATTACTTACCAGAATGGCTGCCCAACCTCTACTTGCATTAGCACTGTGTGAAAGTTCCCGCTTCCACATACTCAGGGCAGGGACCACTTATAAGAGGTAGGTCACCATAGACCTACCCTTTAGACTATGGATCTTTTGTGTCTTGCTCTCAGACTGGATACCTGAGTCACAATACCTGAGGAACTCCTGGCAGTTGGTACTGAGAATTCCCTTTGCTAGGGTTCCCTAGAAGAAAGATGAATTAATGTACCCCACTGCTAGTCAGTCATGCGACAAATATTTATTGAGTGCCTACTAAATGCATAGCCCTGTGCTAATGGAGAAAACCTCATGCGGTCTGTGCCTTTTTGTATTTAGAAATTACTGGGAAAGAATGACATTAATTCAAATTCTTACAAATAAATAACCACAAGCATGCAATGTGTTGAATGAGACTTTCAGGACACTGTAGGGAACCTTCCCTAAACAAGAATAAAAGCATCATGAAGGCAGTGAGTTTTTAATACTGTACTCCAGCTTCTAGAAGAGTGCCTGATACATAGTTGGCCCTTGTTAAATAGTTGCTGAATGAATGACTAAAAGAGTAGAAGGTCAGTGTTCAGGGAAGGCCACCATAAGAACATGGCATTTGAACCAAGCCTTGGAAGATGAGCAAGGGTTAGTCGGGGCATGGTGGCAGTGGTGGTGGTACCAGGGGCTCTCCCGGATAAGGAGCTGGGGGTGGGTGCACAAAAGCACCACTAAACCCATCTGTGGACATATTCTCACGTGCCACCTCAAGCATGCATGCTCTGGAATGCTGACCTTCCTCAACAAGGCTTTTGGGACTGAGTTCACATCTGTGATGTAGGGTCATAGACAGTAAGACATCCTGCAGCCACAGAACAGAAGACAATGTTTCTATATCATAAATTGGTTAAAAAAATATGTTTGCATCATAGTCAAAAGAGAACAAATTTGGAATCAGAAAGACCTGAATTTGAATCCTGCTCTATCACTTGGCAGCTAAGCAAACATATACAAGTTACCTAATCTCCTTCAGTTTCCTTATGAGTAAAATATAGGAATGATAATACCAATTTTATAGGGGTTTTAAGAAAATTAAATAAGACATCTATAAGACATGCTGTATAATAACAAAATATATTATCATAATGGTAATAACTACCTATGACTAAACACTTATTTGCTAAGCACTTTACTTCAATTCTGTGTTTTATCCCTAGTACCTACCTCCTAGGATTTTGTGTACACATAAGCACTTAGAACAGTGCCTGGCACAAAAAGCACTCCAAAAGTGTTAGATATTATCACAGAAGTATTCCCATTTTGCAGATGAGGAAACTGGGGCTCAGAGAGGTTAAATAACTTACCCAAATTCACATGTCTAATAAAGTGGCAGAACAATCTCAGCCTCCATACTTAATGCTGAATGTAGGGCCTGGAACACAGCAGATCCCAAAATACATGTCAGCCTCTCTTCCCCACCCCCACACCCGTCCCCCCACCATCTTCCCACTTCCCTCCCTTGAGTAGTTAGCAATGAAGAGCTCCATAAAGCCTTCAAGTGTGGACACAACTGTAGTGATGGGATAGTGTATTTAAGTGTTCCTCTACACACACACACACACACACACACACACACACACACACCCCTCACAGATTTCTGTTGAGTGTGGAAAGCAGGCCATAAGTATTGTAAACAGACAGAACAGAATGCACCCAGCTTACTTCTGGGCACTCTGAATCTTTACGACAAACAGATGTGGATTCCATAAGCCTTCTTTAAAACAGGAGGTAATTTAAATTAGGAAATATTGAGTCACTTTCTCACTATCTCTTGAAGAAATGGGAACGTTCCATCATGGTGCCTAATAGCTACTATAAATTTAATTTCTAAAGGAATCCAAAATTGGGCAGAATCTAGGTTCCTGAATTCTGGGTAGTCACTGGAATTTTATTTTAAACAAAATAAACCCAAGGCAAAAAGAAGCTCAAGTATTCCGGAGAGAGGATAAATCATTTGAAACAGAAGTATGGGAGCCTGAAACATTCCTTTTACTCTCTCTTTGTGCAACTTATTTTCCAAGGAAGATTTCCCTCACATGGAGAAATCTGTTTCCTGAGAGAGTCCAGGAATTCTCTTGGGGTCTCTTCATGATCTGGTTGAAGGTACAGTGATTAAGTAACTCCATCCAGATGAAGAGCCAAATGTTTTCTATCCCCTTTTCCCAGGCTTCCCTTCTCTTCCTCTCCCCCTTCCCAATTCTTTGAGCTTTTAACCCTGTGATCTCTTCCTAGTACATGAGTTTTCAGGGAGTGCACTAACCAGAGATGGAAAGGATTTATTTTGCAAAATTAGTCTAAATATTTTGGGCTTTCAGCCAGGCACAGAAAAGTCTTCTGAAAGTGAGGAAATGTGCAGACCCAGGGAAGAAAAAGAAATCCTCACAGTATTGGGTGATTCCTGACCAGATTTGTGAAGACTTCATCTGTGCTCTCAGAAAGGGCCATGGATTGAATCTCTAATAAAGACTGATGCTCAAGGGAAACGGCTGAAATCACACACACAAACACACACACACTGAATGGGAGAAAAGAAGATGGAGAGAAAAAATGGAGACAAGTTAGACTCCGTGAATTTCATATTAATGAGATACTAAGCAAACTTGAGGGAATTGAATGGTAAGTTACAAAAATAAAATAAAATAAATCTGAATGCAAATACAGGATCTATTTTACAAGGTAGGCAAAAATCTAAGCAGTTTGTGTTTTATCATGAATAAAGGTATATTTCCAGCTATGGATGATTATTTAGAATAACTTGTAAAACGAATTCTTTCCATTTCTGGTTAGGACACTCCCTTTTCTCCTGAATTGGTATCTTCAAATAATGAAAGGTGGTGTGTGTGTGTGTGTGTGTGTGTGTGTGTGTGTGTGTGTGTGTGTGTTGAATTACTATCTAGATAAATGTGTACTACTTGTCATATTGATTTTCTGGTAATTCAACACTAATTCCTGGCAAAGTATCCTGGGAAATTCCAGACTTATAAAAAGCCTTTCTGGAAGGTCGCAATCAAGATAAGTAGCAATCCAACTGTGTTTCAAACAATTCCTGCATTGCTTTTTCTCCTCTTTGAGTAAGTGCTTTCCATTAAATTGCTAGTATTTTAAGAATTTGATCTAATCCTCAAAATATTTCAGTAGAAACTGTGACAAGTGTTACCACTACAATTCTCCAGAGATTAAAGGGAATGCACTTAACCAGGTCACTGGTAGCCTTGAACATAAACATGGAATTTCATAACTCATAGTTTAATGAGAAATCCATCACACACGATAACTTCCTTGCCTTTAGGAATCAGAAATAAACTGTGCTTCACTACTTTAAACCTGAATTTTCTTTAACAATAATAAAAGGAAGCTATACCATCAGATTATTTTTCATGCAGCACCAAATCAGTCAATTCAGTGAAGAAAAAAGAAAGACAACTTAATTCAGTTGGCATTAAATAAGTAGAAATAACCTAAAGCTGGGTCAGTTCGCGGCAATGAGATAACGGAAGTGATTCCTCCACCTGGATATTCTCTTTTCCCCCTCAGCATCATTTCTCCAATTCCATGTATTTTAGTTCTGTTTGTTTAAGCTAAAGCTCATGAATATTAGTACTAGCATTACTACTTCTAGAAATAGTAATAGTGAACATGAGCACGTGGGTATTATTATAATTCCCATTTTACAGATGAGGAAATAGTCTTACAGAGTGTTAACACTCTGTTGTGCTCAATGTCACACTACTAGTGAAAGTGGAAGAGCAGGGTCCTACGAATCTAAGGCTGTGCCAAGTTCAAATCGTTATGGTAGGCTCCAAAGCGGACCATTTGCTAGCCCTTCCCTATAATTAAACTGTTGGTTGAAGTATGCCCCTCCCACGCTTACCTGTACTTCAAAGCGGGCTTTATTCGAATGCAAACTCTATGAGGGCGGGGACTGAGTCCATTTTATCAGAACTGCATCCCTGGCACTTAGAAAGTAGTCGATGGTCTGTAATCCATGCCGGTTTCACGGGTCTTTGAGCAGGGCGGTGGCACAGCGCCCCCACTCAGAGGGGATCCATACTTGGGCTTAATGCTCTGTAGGTGCCACCTGGAAATTCTTAGTAATTGTATCTTTGAAATTATGTTTTGTAGATAAAGTCTGATGGGATAATGGAGCCCGGCAGTGTACGTAGAACCTTGGCTCACGTGTGGTCTGTCCCACCTCCCAGCACCCCTGTACCTACCACGTGCTTCCCTGAGTTCTCGGCTGCCCCCTACTCACTCATGGTGCCCGGGCTCGCAACGAGGTTACATGGTGGGTGTGAAGGGGACTCCGAGTCCGCCCTGCGTCTGGGGTGGGCGCTGGAGGGTTGAATCTGGGTCTTCAGCATCTCCTGGAGGGGCATGGCAGCAGCTGTCCCTCCCTGGTCTGGCCGTGGATTTAGTGGGCGCCTCCACAGCACCAAGCCTCTCATCCATACCTGATCCAGGTGCCAAGTGCATCCCGGTGTGTTGGATGCTGTGCCTTGGAGGACTTACCTGTCCCCGGCAGGGCCCAACACATCAGGCATAGTGCTAGGCAGGGAATCACGGAGTGGGGCCCGGATCTGTTTTTCCCCAGGAGCATCCCTGTACCTGAGGGAGCACGGCATTAAATATTATAGCAAAATTAAATCAATTAAATTAACATAATTAAATAAATATTAAATACAAAAACACCTAGACAGATCAGGAGAGAAACCAGAACAGAAAAAGTTTAATGTTTCAGTACCTTTCACCGTCCTTTTTTCCTGCTTTTTGAATGGGGGCTGCACATTCTCATTTTGCAAAAGGCCCCACTGATAAGGTAAAGTGGTCCTGTCAATAATTATGTATTAAGTCAGTAATTTCGACTCTGGGCGATCAAAACTTTCAGGTCTCAAAGTAACCAAGCACTAAGATCCAGGTCTTTTGGTACATTTGATTATCTCTGTTTCGGTACTGGAGTCACTTTAGTACTTAAGATCCTGCAAAGATTTTTGCAGATGAAGTATGTATCTCAGTTACTAAGTTAAACTTAGAAGCAGAACCTCGTCCAGTTTTCATAATGTATTTTCACAAACTACTGTAAATAGCAGCAAATCAATGCCAGTATTAAACAGGATAACGTTCTGCGAACTTGGTTCTCCTGCCCCAGTATTTCAGGACCTTGAGCTTGCTGCCATCCCCATGGCTCGCCAATCCGCCATTCAGTATAGCTGTGCGTTTCATTCTTACACTCCTCCCTCTTAATCATCATGCAGGAAGAACATCAGATTGAGCTTAGACGGAGGAAAGCTCACCTCCATTATGTTGTAAGACATTAGAGATGGTTTGAGAAACAATTTCTGTTCAATCGGATAGTGCACTTTCGGCCACGATTGAGGTGTTATTTTCTTGTCCATTGTTTTCATTTAATGCTAAATTTACTTTCTATTTTTTAATGATTTTAGGAACACTCTGAAGGCTTCTGAATATACAAGTGTA
The DNA here is from genome assembly GCF_057876585.1 of Rhinolophus sinicus. NCBI lineage: Eukaryota > Metazoa > Chordata > Mammalia > Chiroptera > Rhinolophidae > Rhinolophus > Rhinolophus sinicus. The sequence goes on along the minus strand of NC_142501.1, from coordinate 67,922,971 downwards.
GTTATCTGTTGTGTACTGTCTGGGAATTTGATAGTCATTGTTTTAGATAGCTGGATTTTACGCTCTGGTAGTGGTGCTGTTACACTGGTATTGCACAGGTGTAATGGACCATCTGCTCCGTCACAAGGAGAATGCGTGGGCAGCCACAAACTAGAGACTACAGTTCTCACTGTTTAGAACGCCCTTGTCCTACCGTATGCATATTAGCCACATGTACTATAACTGGAGATGACTTTAGCCTGTTTATTAGAAGATTTTGAATAGGTTTGAATTATTGCATGAGCAAGCTTTTGAATTTCATTTAACACAGAGCTGAAAATTCAATAACAGGACAAAGACTTTTTAACAAAGCTACCATTCAGCTTAAATGTGTTCCTTTTGGCTTTCATGTGTATAAAATTTTATTTTTTGAATTGTAGCAGTAAAACCCTCTGCACCTAAGGCATCTTAAGAAAGTAGTCTATATAGCCTGCATTGTTTTCTTTTCTGTAAATTTTGCAGGTAAATATGTACATAAAAATAAATATGTATATAAAAAATCATACACCCAAGAACTTCTTGACAATCAGAGCTAGAATCGGCCGCGGATGGACACCTAGGTGAAATCTCCCGTATGAGAACTCTGGCTTCGATGGACAAATTTACCTGTAGACATTTATTATTTAACCAATAAAGTTCTTAAGAGTCCATATGATCGCTTTTTTATATGGTTGGGCCATTTTCTAGTCTGAACCCATTTCCCATGGTGCCCTCGTCTCACATTTGACTGCCTTCACATCCTCACACTTATGCATGTGAAGTCTGGCCCCTGAGACATTTGTGTTTTTCTCCTGTTTTAACTGTCATGTAGGAAGATCTGTCATGCCCCCTTTTAGGAATGTAACTTACAACTTTGTTACCAAAGAGAGTTCATGATGTCTTTGAGAGAAGTAATTATTATGCAGTGTAACATTTTTACATTTCCCCTGTCCCCTACTGGACTATGGACTTTTTTTTAAAGACACATGTATTAGTCATGGTAGTCTAGCTGCTAAAACAAATAAGCCTCAACCCTCACAGCAGCTCAATACAATAAAGGGTTTTATTTTGTGTGGGGTTTTTTGTTTGTTTGTTTGTTTTTGCACTCGTGTCATAGTCCAATGGGAGTTAATTGGGGGTGATTTATTCCAGTGTCCCAGGTTCTTCCATGCTGTGATTTCCTCATCCCCTAGGTCCTCAGAATCTCCCTCTAGTTCATCAGCATTTGGCTGAAGGAAAATAGAGCCTGCGGGGGGGATTGTGAGAGAGGTTTTTAGGGGTGGGGCCTGGAAGTGACATCCATCTCCACGCACATCCTACTGGCCTAGACTCACTCACCGGGCCCTACTTAACTGCAGAGGAAGTTGCCAGCCCTTCTGAACTGTACTTTCTAGCGAGGTTCTTTCTGAAATTCAGATCGGCATGGGATTTAAATACAGGGAATGGTCAGCTAATGGCTTGCTTTTAAGCCTGTCATCTACATTTGAACTTTGCTCTACTCTAAGTTTAAAACCGACTGCAACTTTACAGGCTGTGTGGTTTGGGGCAACTTATTTAACCTTCTTGTAGCCCATTTCCATCTAGCCGTATGCCTAGAAAGAAAAAGAAATAGGGTTTGGTGCTATACTGGGATTGTCTTTGTTGTTACAGTAAAGATCATATGCGATATATTATTGTATATATATGATAGCTGGCACCTAAGAAGTATTTCATAAATATTTTCCAAATGAAGAAAATAAATGAGGTGGGTTCATTAGAATGGGGTGGATTCTAGTAGCAAAATGAAAGTTCTGACCTGGGCAGATTTAAAATGAGAGGAGTGTTATTTAGAGAAAATGAGACTTCAAGGAGTTGACTGGAATTATCGATTCTTGTTTGTCCTCTGCCCCAGTGACTAAGTAGGTACAGTTGTATGCAAAGTCAGTCTTCTCTACCCCATTTACTTTTCCTCTCTAAGTGAATCGCTTCTTTCCCTATTAGATTCTTTTCTGCTTACATTTGTCCATTCTCCAAAGAATGTGCTAAAGGTTTTCCAAATTCTGATTCTGCTCTTTCTGTCGTGTCATCAATTGCCTTAAAAACATTTCTACCTGCAAGACAGTAGTGTCTCAGTGGAGCATAATAAACTTCAGCTCGGCTTTAGGACAAAAGAACTGCCACACAGACGTGTACTTCAATAACACATCTTCCATAAAATAAGCAGTCCCCTCAATGGGAAAATACAAATGCAGTACCCATTTCTATCCACTAACTCAAGTGTGCCAGAATTACTCCCTTTGCATTTTATTTTATTTTATTTTTATTTTTATTTTTTCCCCCTTCTTCCATGGTGAGAAGGAGTCTGAGTATTATTAATAGCTATATGATGTTAAAGCAGGGAAACTCAATATTTATTAAAATGGTGTAAGTACAAGCCCAATGTGCAGCAATCAGTCTAAAGAAACTTAACCCAACACTGAAACTTGGATTTCTCTCGTTCAGGACTCCCACTTGCTTTTCTGCTCTATTTCATTTTCTGTCATAAAAATTCTCTGTCCACAAGAATAATAAGCCTGGAATTATATTATTGTTATCTAATCTAATTATAGTTGTCAGCTCTAAAACATGAAAGTAGCAGGAATAGAAGTCAGAAATTCAAACATTACTTTCTTTGCCCACAAAATTAATGTGGCCTTTTCACAAAAAATTAAACCTGAGTTTCTCAAGGATGTTGGCTTTCAGTCATTACCAAATGTTGTATAAAAGTCTCACTAAGAAATTAGATTTCACACCTTGGATTACTTGGTAATAGTAATAGTAGCAAAAGGAGCAAAATAGTAATAGTAGAAACACTACCTTATGAATGTAGCAAAGCAACCATGCCCCAGCCAGTTGGGTCATCATCACAGCTCAGTGTAATAGAGATAGAGTAGCTTATTATTAATCCAGTTATGCAGAAGGGAACACTGAGAAATAATGTGATTTGCCCATGGGCATATATTTATTAAGTGGCAGAAATGGGACCATAACTCAGGCCATTGTCTAAAAAACTTTAATCCTCTCTGTTCTCTGTTTATATGCATTTTGACTCTATTAAATTATGTTGTTTTTATTTTCACATTAACTCAAGGACATCTTAGTAGAACATCTGGATTTAATATTCTTGCCACAGACTCTTGAGAATCTGTTCGTTTGAAGGGTTTTTGTCAACAGTTAACCCTTCAGACTGCCTCTCAGGAAAGCAAAGGCAAGACAGTACAGAATTGGAACTGACATTTTTTCAGTAGTCAGGGAACAGAAGTTACTTTGTATTTTCTGCAGAATGAATCATTTTCAGTCAAGACAGACCATTGGAGCAACCTGTATCTGTCTTTAAGCACCAGCAGTTTCCGGGATCCGGAAAGGAGGAGTGAGTCACTGAATTGTATGTTTATGTCATAACCCTGATCAGGCATCAATAGAATGGAGAAGATTTAGGAAGTCTGGGATTGCAACATATTTGCAGGCCCCGGCAAAGACCTGGAGTCTGAGCTTAGTAGGGAGGCCAAAGGAATAGCAATCTTCTGATGAGAAGGAGGGCAGAAGAGCAACGCAGGTGAATCCCAAGGCAGGTCTACAAACAGTCCGTGTTTGTAGGGGAAGGGACAACAAGATGTGTAGCACAACAGGAAAATGACTGAAGCCAAGATCCCTGTCTTGAGCCCCTTATATTCTAATAGGGAAGCTATGACACAGTTACTAGGTGTTATAGCCAGGATTCCAGCCTAGGCAAGCTAGCTCCAGAGTCCCCAGGCACTTCATGGCCCAAGGCATAATTGGTAAGGGCAATAAAAGAAGTGCCAGACAAGTACCACATGGGAGCAGAAGGAGGGAGAGGGGCAGGCAGATGACGTTCTGCCTGAAGGGAATAAGGAAAGCTTCAGGGAGTAAGGAAGGCTTCACAGAGAGGTGCATTTAAACTGAGCTTGCATATTGGGGGAAATTTTGGTAGATGCAGAATAGAGTGTGATTGATGGAAAAACCCCACCTAAAATGGTTTAGGCTAAATGGAAACGTTTTGGCTACATGTCTGAAAAATCTAAGCATAGTTCTGGCTTTGAGCTCAGCTTGATTGGGGCTAATATTGTAGCACTTTAGGGGAGGGAGGAAAAGAAAGCTATTTCCTCTGCTTTTCTCATTTCTCCACCTGCAGCCCTACAAATTAGACTGACATAAAACAGACTAACAAGAGAAACACAAACAGAGTTTATTAACATGTGCAGCGTGCATATACATAGGAGAAACTCAGTGATGAGTTACTCAAAAAGGTGGTTAGCACTTGGGGTTTATAATAGCATCTTAACAAAGAACAATAAATTTGTAGAAAAGTGACAAGAGAAAGGAAAAGGTTTTAGGCGTCCAAGGGCAGCAAACTGTGGGGGGGGGGGTAAACATACAGGGAACACTAATAGAGCAAGGTTTGCTTGTGCAGATCTATCTCGGCGCCAACTTTCCATCTTCTTCATGGCCGCAAGGCTTCCTCAGGAGAGGGAATTTCTCATTTTTAAGAAGTTCTCATTTCTCAGAAGTTTCTGCTATCAGTCAGATAAGGAAACCTCCAAGAAGGCTTCTTTCTGCATCTGCTGATTCCCATTTTCTTCTAACTCAAAATAGTCCTAATGCCAAAGTGGCATATTTGGGGTGGCATATTTGGATCCCACACAGCATCTTCAGGACCTGGTTTTCCACTCTCTCTTAGCTCTGTTTTCGGCCACATTGGCCTGACCCTCCGGGGGTGGGTGAGTAGGCCTCTCCTCCTAGTAGCAAGACAGCTGCATCCATTCAGTGGGTGGGCAGACTGTCTCCAGGACTATATTCTTTTTTATTTTTTATTTTTTAAACTTTTATTTATTTAAGTGTGTTTTTCCAGGACCCATCAGCCCCAAGTTATCAATCTAGTTGAACAACTAGGTCAGACCTAGTTGTTTCAATCTAGTTGTGGAGTTGTTTCAACCTAGTTGTTTCAATCTAGTTGAACAACTAGGTCAGACTTAGTTGTTTCAATCTACTTGTGGAGGGCACAGCTCACAGTGGCCCATGCGGGGATTGAACCAGCAACCTTGTTAAGAGCACCGCGCTCTAACCAACTAAGCTACCCGGCCGCCCCAGGACTGTATTCTTAACCACTGTGCCAGACTTCCTCCTGTGTGGAGGAACTCAGACTTTATCCTGAGGAGACAAGTTTTTGTGTGGAAATAATAAATCGATTGTCTGTACGTTTCTGTACCCCGATATTAGAATACCTGTATTTAGCACCCTGAGTTTACCTTCATACTTGCTCCAGCCTCAAGCTACTTTGGCCTATATGGGCTGTCTGTGTAGGTGGGGACGAAACCTATTTGACAAGGTATCATTCAAATGGTTCACCAACCCATAATGCTTCTAGAATTCCATCCCCCAAGATTTAGAGCCATTAAATGTGAAACCAAAGGACGTGTCAATGAATTCTGAAGGTTACTAGTATCTAGTCCAATACAGCATCAACTGAGATTTTTGCTTTAAAAGATATGAATTCCAAGAAGTCAAAAAAACAAAAAACAAAAACAAACAAAAAAACCCAACCTAGAAGTGCATTTAAATCTTATCTAAAAGGAAAAGAAATGTTTGACTAATCACTGGAATATACGTGAAGACAGAATTGTGATTCATAAGCCAAGTGGGGGTGGTCTATGGAAGATCCAAATATTGAAAAATTGTCATTGAGTGTTTAGCATTGTTCTCAGGAGAAGCTGCTGACATGGTGGCCTTGTAAGCACCAGGTTCACTCAGCAGTTGTATCCCCAAACCTGGGGATGGGTATCTGAGGATATCAACCAGAAGCATGGACCTTGCTCTTAACTCCCCTCCCTTTGACTCCATATTTGCCAAGAACACATCTGATTATAATTAGTTTTCCACATAGAGTTTCCTTTAGGGAACAAATGATCAACCGGCATGACCATCCCGGTTGGCCTGGCAGCCTTGGTTCTCATTGCAAATGAACTGGCCTTCTGTGTGTGCACCACCTGCTTGAGAGGTGGATTTGCATGAACCTGTATAGGTTCATAAGCTAGTATGTTATGGCGCACTAACAAAATCAATTCAATTAACCTGGAAATGTGAGGTGATCCAACTCACTCACTCCCTTTCTCCTCAACCGCTCTGTTCCTGCCATTTGTAGAGCCCAGGGCAAAGGTACAAATGGAGGACTCAAGCCTGTGTCCTGCACCCCACGCCCCTTTTCTTCCCACAGACCACTCTAACCTTCACATCGGGGTCTATGTGAGCATCCACAAGCATACCCCAGTCACCAAGTCCAAGGTCTGCCCCAATCCCTGCCACTCTTTGGCCCTTTGTCAGGCCTAAGGGTGTGCACATGGGAATGGCCATCTTTGGGAAAACAGACCCAAGGAAGAAGCCCAAGCAGGACCTGGAATTTTCTACAGGCCAACTGGCAAAGATGGTCTGCAGATAAGGGGTTGACCACAGGGGGGGCACATCTCCTTGGCTTTACGGACTCCTCAGTGTGTAAAGAGGGGTTTGCCCAGAGGAGGGCCAGAGGAGGGCCCAGGGCAGGGACTCAGCCACTTAACTCTAAGGGGGAAACTTCCAAAATGACCATCGTTTCCCCTCTCTGAGGACATTTAGGAGCGATCATATTCAAGAAGTTACCTCTTGAGGTGACCTCTCTATCTCAGCTCTCTAAAACTGCAATACTTCCTAATAGAATGTAATTTGCCAAATGGTTGTCTAAGGGGGATCTGACTCAAGCCATAAAAGTAAAGCTGTGTCTTGTTTGAACTTGCTCTCCAGAGAACTGGAAGAAACTTTGGGGTTCTCTATTAACATTTATAACTGTTCCTCAAGCAATCAGACTAAATTCTGACCTACGGAGAAATGTTGTCCAGAGTCACAGCATCCTCTGTCTGTAAAGGACAGAGGCGACTTTACTTAACTGCTAATGGAAGTGCTAAATCTGAGTGAATCTTAGTATCTTTCAATCTTCGAATCTTTCATAGACCATCCCCACTTGGCTTATGAATCACAATTCTGTCTTCATGTATATTAATTCCAGTGATTAGTCAAACATTTCTATTCCTTTTAGATAAGATTTAAATGCACTTCTAGGGTTTTGTTTTGTTTTGTTGTTTTTCCTTCTTGGAATTCATGACTTTTAAAGTAAAAACCTCAGTTGATGCTGTATTGGACTAGATACTAGTAACAAACCTGAAAGAAACTCTAGGAGCCTCCATTGGCCGTGAGAAGACTGACAACTTTATAAATCTTTTCAGAGCTATTTCCACCCCTAGCAGGGTCACGCAACAGGGAAACCGAGACAGAGAAATTTTCAGTTCTTATTAAAATTAACCTACCAGCATTTTTTTCATGTTCTTGGCTTATGATCTGGAGTGACTTGCACTCGTTATGGTAAATGATGTTTTTCTACATCCTGGGTTTGAAAGCAAGAATGCAACACAAATGGTCTTCAAGCTTCCCATCATCCCTTCCCTGCCAATTCCTCTATCCATTATTACCTTTTCTGTGTCTCTAGACAAAAAAAAAAAAAAAAAAAAAAAACAGAAAAAGAGGCATTCTGGAGGGGCTCTCATCCTCACAGACAGGAATAAAAATAAAATCTGGCAAATAGTACTTATCATGTGATGCCTCCTCATACATCCCCATCTCAAAGTTTAAAATGTGTTCTGATGTGTGTACTCAAAGCCTTAAATAAATCAGACAGGATTAAATGAAAATCCTGAGAAGATCAATGTGTGTGTGCATGCATGCATGCAATCGTTTTGATTCCCTTTGTGCTTGGTGCTTCTGGGGCTCTGTGACAGAGCCTGGAATGTAACTGCACACAGGTGTATGTCTTCTCTCAAGTAGTGACAAGAAAAGGAAGGGTAGGAGGACACAGCCAAAGGAGACTTGATGGTTAAACATGGGGTGAGAGATTCCAAGTTTTGTGAGCCAAAGAATATATTTTTTAATAAAATCAACATTTAGGTTGTATATGGCATATTTATGAAGAGAACAACCCCCCCCCCCCCGCCGCCCCGGTGATTCCTGATTCAATGTCCACATCTACACCATGGTAAAATTTTATAGCATGCCACATATAGAGCTCAGAAAACTCTTTCTAGACAATTCCAAGTTCCAGATTGCCTCCTGCCTTTATTTTATATTGTTCTTTCTTCTTCCTCTCTCTAAATTCTACTTATGACTCTAAGGCCATTGTCAGGCCTCACATTTTGCCTCTTGATGAGGTTAGGCAGAAGCCAGACAGAATCAATCTTAAAAAATGTGCTGCCAGAATAGGTGCTGGTGGTGGAGACATGTATCGACCACGAGACCTGGCAAATTCTGGTCATCGGCCTAATAAAGTAAGGAGAACACGTGGCCGATGGAAAAATGTCCCAACAGCTGCAGCAAACAGAGCTCAGAAAACAACAACAACAACAAACATTTACAGAAAACATAATCATACTTCCAGCCCAGCAATGAATGACATCTGCGTTCAGAATAATGAAAACACAGAATATCAATTGTTACAAATTTTTGATATAAATATATTGCAGGATAAGATAGAAGGCAGGAGAGCTAAAATCCTTATGTGCTTTAATGTCCAATATTGATGACCGATAGCAGCATATACATATTATTTAGAAACATGGACCCACTACAAGAATAAAGAGCTAAAAGAGTGGAAAATAGTTGCCTCTGGAGAATAGAATGGGTGTGCAGGCAAAAAATGTAGTTTCAGCAGTAAGTTGACTAATCCCATTCAACTTCTGAAATCACATGCATGTATTACTCTGATAAAACACTTTTAAAAATTGAAGTTTGTCCGATTCCATAAATCCAAGCATTGGGAGTCAGTGTTACTAAGTCCGCATTCGCAGTGTAAAGGCAAAGGATCACAGCATCTCCCATCTCACACACCCCACCATTTGGAGCCTTTAATCCTGCGCAATCCAAAAACACTGAAACTGGGGCAGTGAATTCCCCTGGGCTGGAGTGACTATGAAGGTCTGTTTGCAACATTTCTGGGTTTTCTGCACACACAGGCTTCACCCACAGGAGATATTATCGATAGTATTGTTGAAGAAAGAATTATTGGATAACACTGACATAATTTGCAGTAAGAGACAAACACTTGCAATAAGAGGCTTAGTGTTTCAGGGAATGTACCCCTTAAATTGCCACCGATGACCATAAATTTGCATTCTAAATGAAGAGGAAAATCAAGTAGTAAAACGTTAAGCAACTCTTGGTTTGTAGAGACAGGGTCCGGGGGTAACAGCCCCTTGGGAGTTTATACAATTTCTCTCTTGAATTCATTTGTACTTCTTCATTGTTTACTTGTACATACCTGGCTTCACCCACGTAAGAAAAGATTTTTATTTCTCTCTGTGCTTATCCCTTAGTTACACACCAGATGCCTTACCTGAAACTTGAACACTGGGGAGAGGCTGCTCCAAACAAAAGTACCAAAGCTTAGAGCCAGAGAGTTCCCTGGAGACAAAGGCTTTTAAAGCCAGTGGAAATAGAGAACTGCGGAATGAGGCAGAGGGGTCAGCTACAAACTGGCACCCCGCCCCCCAGCCCAGGGTAACCAGATTCCTTACTGTCCTTGGGGAGAGAGATGCCAAGAGCACTAACTTCCGCCAGGTAAATGATGCTAATTCTAAAACCAACAATCTCTGGGTAGGGTTGGAACCTCAGCCCGAAGAGAGCACCGCCAGGCACTGGGCTCTAAGAGCACCCTGACCTGGATGCCAGGCACCCCTTTAGCCAGAGTTCAAGGCCCAGTGCTTTTCAATTCATGCTCCCAACCTCCTCCAGGCCAAGAAGACAAGGGGGAAAGAAAACACCGTTTGGCAGCTACTGCAGTCAATGCTGCCCATGGAACTGTTTGAAATATCAAAGAACTATTACAGCCTCAGAGTAGCCGTGAGGGGGTGAGTATGCGCTCACATGCATCGTACTAGCATAGAAACCAGAGGGTCCGTGTGCAGTTATCAGCTCCACTACTTCCCACATCATAACGGTAGTCCAGTTATCAACTAGTAAATGTCGGCTACATAGCAAGAGCTCCATAACTATTTGGTAATGAATGTTCAAATCATTTAAGCTTTCTGGGCCTCGATGGCTCTAGATTAAAAATAAGGGGGTTGGTGTGGTTTGGCAATAATGATGCTCACTGATATTTACTGAGCACGTACTACATGCTGGGCACTGTTGTGAGTTAATTAAATATTTTAGTTGTCACAAAAACCATACGTATTATCTCCTTTTAACATACAAGGAAATCAAAGCACCGAAAGTTGAAGTAACTGGCCCAAAGTTACTCGTTTGGTAAGAGACAGAACAAGGAGTCAAAACCCTCAAGCCCACGTGTTTACCCACTTTGCTTTGTCAACTTCTAGCTCACATTATTATTATTCTCACTTTATTCATTGTTATTATCATTGGGAAGATATTTAATTTCTTATCCCAATTCTCTATATAATATACTGCCTGTTTTGCTTCTCATAGATTGGTCTTCTGTGTGTCCATCAATACTTGAGTCCCCAAACGTCACTGAAAAAAAAGCCTATATTTATTACTCAAAACGCGAAATCAGAAATTTTATACCTACCTGTGGGTAAAGTATGAAGGGGAAGGGGACAGCATGTGTATATGTTGGATGACAGAATCACCAACCAAAACACGCTGACAAGCAACTTAAAGGAGCAGCTCTAATAAGATGCAAGGACGAGGGTAGACTCAGCAGTGTGCTGCTAAACCAGCTCTCTGAAATCCAAAGGCCTGACTTGTACATTCCCCGGGTAATGTCAAGAGCCAAAGCTGATAGATTCAGAGCAGCCGCAGTCACAGGGGAGGAAAAGCACAAGACTTGGATTCTGATGACTGACTATAGGTCTTACCAGCTACACACCCCTAGGCAAGTCTGTTTCCCTCCCTGAGGCAGCCTCCACTTCTGAAAAATGGAGATGTGTCAAGTACCTCACACACTTGTGACTGAACAGGATGACATAGGAAAACACGTGGCAAACTATAAAGACTTGCCACTCAAAATAGGTCCCCAGACCAGCAGCATCATGTCTCTTAGGAGTTTGCTAGAAAAGCAAATTCTCAGGTCCCGCCCTAGACCTCCTGAGCCAGAACCTGCATTTTGTCAGGTTAATCGTATGCACATTCAAGTTTGAGAATTCCTGCTCTAAGGCACTGAACAAATGCAGCCTGTTGTAACTGGGCGCTCTGTTTTCCTTTCATATACTGCCAGTGAGCGACAACATGGCCAAACAGAAAGGACTGGGCCTTCTCAAAGGTTTCCTCCTTCCGTGGGTCCCGAGGAGGTCACTAGGTGGGGCTGAGCAAGTTGTCTTACTAGCTCCCGTTGTGCGTGAGAGACACCACAAATACCTTCACAGATACCTGTTAAACTGCGTTGAATACTCTATCAGCTTCCTAACTGTTGGAAGATCTTTAATATAACTGTGAACCTGTTAGAACACTGGGGGTTGGATAGATAGCGTGTAAGAACCCCTTGACATTTGTCTAGTAACAAGGTTCAGGACACACGGCCCCAAACTGTGGCACCTTGAATACTTTAGATGAAGGAGCTTGAGAAAACAGCCAAAGAGGACTTCTTTCCCCCAATGACCCTGTTCCTCTGACATGTCATAGAATTCCCATGTGAGAAGTGCCCTCCCAATATCCCAGAGACAGCTCCTTTGTCTGAAGACAAAGGCATGTGCTGAGAAGAATCTGAACAAACAGGCCTTGCTAACTACCGCCAGCTTACTACACTTACCTCACACTCTTTGACCTGTATCTCCACACAGCTGTCCACTCTTCATCAAACCTAGAATAAAAATACTCAGGGGTTACCATTTCTTTGGGTCTTTATTTCCTTATGAAAGCTCACGTTACACAACATTTATACTGAATAAATCTGTATGCTTTTATCCTGCTAATCTGTCTTTGTCAGTTTCATTTCCAGACTCAGCTAGGGACCCTAAGAAGGTTGAAGACAACTTTTTTCTTCCTTATCCTAGTTTAACTCCTTTAGATGTGCATAGACACACACATACACCATTGTTCCTTCTTTTTACCACCATCATCATTTTCTCCATCTTCCACTCCCCTGGTCAAAAATTAACCACATGAACACATATATTTTAATAACCTGTCAAAATGTCATAATGGAAATATTCCATTTGTAAATCACTATTTACAAAAAAAAAAAAAAAAATCTTTGTATTTCAAAAGTGTTTTAAATAGATGTCCTAAATTTGGTTTGTTTAAGAAACAGTCTGTTCCAGAAAGTCTATGACTAACATTTGAATGAAAAACTAAAACGCACTAAAGAAGTATTAGTGTGCAGACTTAAATAATTGTGCACTGTTCTAAAACTTCAAAGGTCAGAGACCTGGGCTCTGTAGAAGTGGGTCAGGGGATAGAGAAAAATCTGCCAGGTGGAGAACATCCCAGATGGGTATATGTGCTCCTCAGGAGTAGTGCTCGTCTAAGTTTTTTGTTTGTTTTTGCTCTTGCCACAAAGGAAAAGGAAGCCAACCTATTGGAAAAGCCAAAAACACCCTCTCCTTAACCACTTGAGGGATGGTGTGAATGCCTGACCACTGCACTGTAAACCTGAAGCTGAATTATAATGAATGTCAACTATAATTTTATATATATATATATATATATATATATATATATATATATATATATATCCACAAGAAGCGGAGTGCAGCATTAGGAATAGAGACAGTGGAAATGTAACGGCTGTGTGCAACGTCAGAGGGGTAGTAGATTGGGGGAGGGGGTTATCACTTTGTGAGGGGTATAAATGATAAATGTCTAACTATTACATTGTTTTGTATACCTGAAACTAATAAAAAACAAACAAACAAACAAAAAAGCACCCTCTCCTTGAAAAGTGAGCTGCCAAGCACTGACTCTCTGGTGTACGGCGTAGAGAGTTGCTGAGAGGGCTTGCTTGTCAAGATCTTCCTGGGCCCAGGAACACGAGAGCTGAGGTAGAGCTGTGTGTTCTGGGATACAACTGCATTTCCAAAACAGTTTGATGTGAGTTGGCTTCACTCTACCTCAGAAGCACGGCACTATCTGATAACAGCGGAAAATCTATAAGAAGGTGCCCATACACTTCTATATACCTATGTACATTTTCTGAAATCTACATTCACTTAAGATTCAAGCATGTCTACCGTGTTTCCCCGAAAATAAGACTTGGTTGGAAAATCAGCTCTAATACATCTTTTGGAGCAAAAATTAATATAAGACCCAGTATTATATTATGTTATATTATAAAGACCGGGTGTTATAGTAAAATAAGACTGGGTCTTATGTTAACTTTTGCTCCAAAGTCACATTAGAGCTGATGGTCCGGCTAGGTCTTATTTTCAGGGAAACATGGTAGCCGTGGAGTGAATCCCCAGGGTCTTTTAAATGAGAGACTGAGGGGCTCATCCTAGGGGAAGCAAGTAGAGGTCTATAAGTTTGGTCCTAGGACAAAAAGCAGCTTCCTTGGAGATGTTTCTAACATAGTAAAGTCCAACTTTCAGATCACCCCCTGACTCGAGTGGCATGAACTCAAACAAGGCCAACTCCTTGGGAGAGGAGGCTGCCGAAACGTAGCTGCCTCAGCTCAGGTTCCGTGGAGGACGAGCATTGGCATCATTAGACCCAGCACTCTAGTGGCAGTGGTGCAGACAGAGCCATCAACGCAGGCTTGGCAGAGGCTGCCCAGGCACAGACCCTGATGGCCAGTAACAGCCGTAACTTCAGCAGCTATTTCTGGCATCTTTGGCAGGTATCAGTGAGTGCGCCACTAAATTTAGCAGTGGTAGTGACAAGAGATAACTCCCCAAGAAGCCACAAAAGAAAAAAAGAGAATGGCAACTGTCACGTCACCACTACGGACGACTGCGGTGCACAAATGACATACCCTTAGGAACGCTGAGAACTATTTCAGGTAGAATTTGAGAGAGGTGGGATTGGTGGGGGTGAGTCCTGCACTGCAAGCTACATCAGAGACAAAGAAATGTAACTTTGTGACTGTATTAATGAACTCTTGCTTCCCTCCCTCCATCCCAGGACTAGCAGGATATGGGAAACAAAGGATAGAATAGAAAAGTCTAAGTTTGTGGAAGCATGAGCTATAAATCTGAGATTCAGCCATCCAGGATGCTTACAGAAGACCCAGACGGGGTACTTTATAACAAGACATCACTATGTGGTTGGCAACATTTACTATTTAAACCTATAAATTTATATGTGTATATATATACACACACACACACATTTGGTTAGATTCTACTTTATTTTCAATACTCTTTTCTCCTCCAGATACAATAGCACTGCTTATCTCAGGTGTAGTATTATATGTCAATTATACCTCAATTTAAATAAATAAAGAAAATTTAAAAATTGAAATAAAATGGATATTATAAAAAATGATAGTACTATAGTACTATCATTTGAAGGGGGAAAAAATCAAATATTCAGCCAACTCAGCTACTACCGAAACCTCTGCAGCTACTGATGAGCCACATATATACCCCAAGCACAGGGCCCACAATTCTCCAACTATGTTTTCCTTTGAACTTTTCCTAATAGAAATCTCACTCTCATTCGCTTCTTCATTAATGGATCGCAGTCATTGTTCAAGATCTACAGTTATGTGAAATGGAGATGATGATCATATCTGTCTCTCAGAAATATAGGGATCAGGATTTCCAGTCAAGATGCATAGTAGGTAAACACTGTGCTCACTCACAACCACATCCAAATTACACCTAATCTACAAAACAACCATCACTGAGAATCACCTAAAATCTTGCTGAACCAAAGCCCTACAACTAAGGACATGCAGAGGAAGCCACCTCGAGTCTAGTAGAAAGGGCAGAGATATGGAATGGGCTGGTCCCACACCCACGTACGACCATTAAAAATTGGGAGGGTTAGCTCAGCTGCAGAGGTCCCCCCAGAGGAGCAAGGGGTCCCAGCCGCTCCCCAGCCCAGAGCGCCAGTGCTGGGGAGATAAGCCACCATAATATCTGGCTGTGAAAACCAGTGGAGATTGTGGCTGAGTGAGATGGAGGGCAGCTGGAGTCCCAGGTGCTCATTTTAAAGGGACCACACAGGGACTTACTCACCGATGGACTCACTGGCTGGCTCTGAGCTCTAGCACTGGGGCAGCAGTTAGAGAGGCAGCAGGACATACAAGGTCTGACAATTAAGTTCACAACTTGTTGCAATGATGTTGCTAACCTTTTTTGACATCAGAGGGATTATTCATTATTAATTTGTACCAGCTGGACAAATAGTTAACCAAGTTTACTATTTGGAAGTGCTGAAAAGGCCGCATGAAAATGTTAGATGACCTGAACTTTCCGCCAGCAATTCATGGCTCTTGCATCACAACAATCCACCAGCTCATACAGCACTGTCTGTGAGGGAGTTTTTAATCAGCAAACATACAACTGTATTGGAACACCCTCACTACTCACTTGATCTGGCCCCCAATGACTTCTTTCTTGACCCAAAGATAAAGGAAATATTGAAAGGAAGACATTTTGATGACATCCAGGACATCAAGGGTAATACGATGACAGCTCTGATGGCCATTCCAGGAAAAAGTTTCCAAAATTGCTTTGAAGACTGGCATCAGTGCATAGCTTCCCAAGGGGAGTACTTCGAAGGTGACCGTAGTGATATTCATCAATGAGGTATGTAGCACTTTTTCTAGGATGAGTTCGCAAACTTAATTGTCCAACCTCATATGGTGGGGAACTGAGTTGTCTAGCTTGGGATGGGGGCTGGAGGGGCAGCTTTCTCCTGGAGGGAGGAGCTGGCAGAGGGCACTGTTTCTTCGTGGAGCCCTCTCCCTTCTCAGTGCACGTATGCAGGCGGCCTCCATATCTGAGTCTCCATCACTAACACAGTTCGTTCACCACACCCTGGTGATTTGAGACCCCATCTTGCCCAACCTTTGGGCACACGCACGCTGCTTCCAGGGAATTTTGGCGTACAAACCGCCTTCCTTGGCTCATGCTGCAGACTTTCCTAGGGACTCTCAAAGCTTCACAGAACTCAGACAAGCAGCATCTGGCTTGAGCGTGTCCTGTACCTCTGGCTGAGCAGCCCTAAGCCCGGCTGGCCTTGGTTTGCAGCTTGGCCTCCCAAGACACTTCCAAACACAGCACATGCTGTAGCCATCTGCAGATTTCTTTGTAGATTCTGCTAGGTGGTCCCAAGTGGGGCACTGGCTGCAGCTGAACTTGACCTGCAGTGGGTCCCCTCCCAGATGGCCCTGGGGCTGGCATCCCCAATGGTCAGCTTCAAAATGAACTGGAGTATCACCCAGTCACCTCCAAAGACAACACACCCAAGGGGCGGATTGGGCAGGCACCAGAGCGTTGCTGAGGCAGATCTTGCTCTGTAGGATCAACCCTGCACCACAGCTCCTCCACTGTAGTCATGGCCAGTCCTCACAACCAGTGAGCCTGAGGGTCAATACCTCCCATTGATGTGCAAATAGCAACCAAGGCTCAACTACAAGAGGAGGGCACAGACAAAATCCACACAAGGGACACACCTGAAGTGCATGGCTCAAGTGACCAGAAAGATTGTGCCACTTAACCCCCAGCACACCTACTACATAAGGCTACTCTACTAATACCAGGAGACATAACAGCCCTACCTCATACATAGAAACAAACAGGGAGGCAGCCAAAATGGGGAGACAAAGAAACATGTCCCAAATGAAAGAATAGAACAAATATCCAGAAAAGAACTAAACAAAATGGAGACAAGTAATCTACCAGACCCAGAATTCCAAACATTGGTTATAAGGATGCTCAATGATCTCAGGAAGAACTTCAACAAAGAGATAGAAAACATAAAAATGGAGCTAGAAAACATTAAAAAGAAACAGTCAGAAGTAAAGAATACAATAACTGAAAAGAAGAATACATCACAGGGAATCAACAGACTAGATGAAGCAGAGAATCAAATCAGTGATTTAGAAGATAAAGCAGCAGAAAACATCTAATCAGAACAGCAAAAAGAAAAAAACAATTAAAAATTGAGGAGCGTTCAAAGGGCCTCTGGGACAACCTCAAGCATACCAATATTTGCATTATAGGGGTACCAGAAGGAGAAGAGAGAGAGCAAAGAATTGAAAACCTATTTGAAAAAATAATGACAGAAAACTTCCTTAACCTGGTGAAGGAAATAGTTATACAAACCCAGGAGGCACAGAGAGTTCCAAACAAGATGAACCCAAAGAGGCCCACACCAAGACACATCATAATTAAAATGCCAAAGGTGAAAGACAAAGACAGAATCTTAAAAGCAGCAAGAGAAAAGCAGTTAGTTACCTACAAGGGAGTTCTCATAAGATTGTCAACTGATTTCTCAACAGAAACTTTACAGGCCAGAAGGGATTGGCACAAAATATTCAATGTGATGTAAAGCAAGGACCTACAACCAAGATTACTCTACCCAGCAAAGCTATCATTTAGAATCGAAGGACAGATAATGAGCCTTCCAGATAAGAAAAAACTAAAGGAGTTCATCACCACCAACCAGAATTATAAGGAATCTTAGAGGGACTTCATCAAGGTGAAAAAAACAAAAAATATAAATAATAAAATGGCAATAACTATATACCTATCAAAAATTAGTTTCAATGTAAATGGATTAAGTGCTCCAATCAAAAGATAGGGAGCTGAATGGATAAGAAAACAAGACCCTTATATATGCTGCTTACAAGAGACTCACTTCAGATTGAAAAACACACAGAGACTGAAAGTAAAGGGATAGAAAAAGATATTTCATGAAAATGGAAACAAACAAACAAACAAACAAAAAGCTGAGGTAGCAATACTTACATCAGACAAAATAGATTTTAAAACAGATTATAACAAGAGACAAAGAAGGACCTAGTAATCCCACTTCTGCATATTTATCCGAACAAACCCAAAACGCTGCTTCGAGATGTGCTCATCCATATGTTCATTGCAGCATTATTTACATAAACCACGATATGGAGGCAACCTGGGTGTCCCTGAATGGATGAATGGATAAAGAAGAGGTGGTACATATATATATAATGGAATATTACTCAGCTGTAAAAAAGAATGAAATTTTGCCATCCGCATCAACATGGATGGACCTGGAGGGTATTGTGCTGAGTGTAGTAAGTCAGACAGAGAAAGACAAATGTTACACGATTTCACTATCAGTGGAATCTAAACAACAAAATAAACAAACAAATGAAACAGAAGCAAAATCTTAGACACAGAGAAATTTTTGATTGTTGCCAGGTGGGAGGGGTTTGGGGGAAGGTGAAAAGGGGAAGGGGTCAAGAAGTACAAATTGGTTGTTACACAGTAGTCATGGGGATGTAGGGTATAGCATAAGGAATATAGTCAATAACATTGTAATAACTATGTGTCTTGTCAGATGGGTACTAGATTTGTTGAGGTGATAGATGGGAGGAGGGTTGGGGGGCAGGGTGATAAAGGTAAAAGGATTAAGAAATACAAATTGGTAGTCACAAAATAGTCATGGGATGTAAAGCATAGGGAATATAATCAATAATATGGTAATAGCTATGCATAGTGCAAGGTAGGTACTAGTCAGGGGAATCATTTTCTAAATATATAAATGTCTAACCACTATGCTGTACACCTGAAATTAATCTGAAATTAATATAAAATAATGTTGAATGTCAACTGTAATTGAAGAATTAAAAAGTGGGTGGGGGGGGGAGATAAGGAAGAATAAGAGGTTAAAAATTCCAGCTATAAAACAAGTAAGTCTTGGGGATGTAAATTACAACATAGGAAATATTGTCAATAATATTGTAATAGCATAATACAGTGTCAGATGGTTGCTGGACTTATTACCATGGTGATCACTTCTTTAGCATAGGGAATATAATCAATAATGTGATATTAACTTTGTATAGTGCCAGGTGGGTACTGTTGAATAACTATGATGTAAAAACCTGAACTACTATAATACTGTATGTTAGCTATATTTTAATAAAAAATCTTTTAAAAAAACAAATATAGAGATCAAATGCGATAAAGTGGTTATACTGAAGATTTCATTTCTTTCTGTCCCACATTCCCTACTTAAAGAATCTATCCACCACTATGCCCAGCTTAAAAGGGGCAGCTCTACAAACCATTCACATTCTTACCTGGCAACAGCTGATTAAATCTCAGGTGGAGAGCTGAGCCAGGCTGGATCAGGCAGATTCTCTTTCATAGGAATTAGAAATTTGAGAGACTGAGTCATGTTGCTCTGGAGAACCAAGCTGGAAGTTGATGGAGACTTGAGGTCCAAGACCACATTTTGGGGTAGCCATGATGGTGCAAGGGAATGAGTGAACAGAGAAGCTGGCCTACAGAAGGAAGAATGAAGCAGCCTTGCAGAGAGAAGCAGGCAAGATGCTGTGCGGTCCCCAAAGGAGAAACAGAGATGGTGGGGAGAAGCCTCTGGTAACTAACTGTCTAGTTCCCATGAAGCTCAACTCAAATGTACGTCCTACATTTGGTGTGTAATTCTTCTATGTTCTAACATGATAACCCCATCATTCTTTAGTTGCTTTAAGATGTTGCTCCTTGTAAAAAATAAAATAGGAAAGTAATAATTGTAAGACTGTAAAGTGGAAAATGCCATACAAATGTGAGATTAGTTTTGACTTTGAGGATCACTTAGGATGTAGCAGCTACAAAACAACCTGGCCTGCCATGCAAGAGCAGCTCCAGGTGCCGCCTTCAAAATCCTGAAGATGACCAACAACCTCATAAATAAGGTGTCAGGATTTGGAGTCAGCCAGTTGAGCACTTTGTGTGGAAAACATTAAAAAACTCTTGATGAGGGCTGGTAGTCCATCAGAATTCTTTGGCTATGTAGCAGAATCCAAACTCAGTCTAGCTAATGCAAAATGGAAATATATTAACCCACTTAACTGCTAAGTCCATGGAGGGGAGCAGGGCATATATAGCTTGAAATCTGTCCTCCTATCTCTACGGCACCTTCCTTTGTGTTAGCTTCATTCTCAGGCAGGCAATCCACCATGATGGTAAAATGGCCCCAGGCTTACCCCTACCAGCATAATAATTCCCATAGAAAGTACCTCTGTTTATAGTTTCAAACTCCCAGGGTCACTTGCTCTTCTTTGGAGTAAGGGAGTGGTGTCAGCCTCACCTGATCCATAGAGATTGAGGGCTGGGGCAAGATCCTTTGCCAAAAGAAATTCAGGGGGTGCTGTTACCAAAACAACGGGGAAGCCATGCTGGGAGGACTTTTAAGAGATACTCCCAACTTTTCCCACCATGAGCACCGAGATTTAAAAATGAGGAGTAAACTTTCTTTAAAAAGGAAAACCTCTTTATATTAAAATGGGAAGAGTGACCAAAAGATTTGTGGGCATATGCTATACACTACCAGCCCTCGTCCACTGCACAAATATTTATCAAGCACCTACGACAGAGAGACAGGTACGCGTTGATGAGTCACTCGCTGTCCTGAGGCCCAGACTCCCCACCCACAAGCTTAGAGCCTGTTCCCTGAGTCATCCCATGCCCCACCCAACGTGTTTTGCTTTTCCCACAGTTTCTTTGAATCTCCTGGAACAAATGGCTTGCTCTTGGAGCTGAGGAAAACGGGGCATCTTTCAGACCCAGGAGTCCTTCTGCTGTAAGCAAAGTTGGTAGAAGAGCTACCTCAGGTAGAAGAGGGTGATAATTATTCACTTTGCAGTTCCTGGGATACTTATAATTAGATTCTTTCTTACCAAAAATTGATTCATACATAACTTCCACCTTTTGCCATGTCTCTGTTTAAACACACACGCACACACACACACATACACACTCAACCATAGATGTCTCTTCCTTCTTGAAACCTCCCCCTTTCCTCCCTTCCGTTCTTTTCATTCTCTTTCTCATTTACCTGAGTAGCAGGGTTTATCACTTCTTCCCTGCACTTTCACAGCACCGTGTCAATGCCACAGGTACAGTGCTTTTCCTTTTGTGTGACGGCTAACTGTGTGTCTGTGTGGCTGGTCCACCAAAGGGTGGATAACTCCAAAAGTTCAGGAATGATGCCAAGCTTCCGTATCCCAGCACCTCATACACCCTGTGGCACACAGGAAGTCCTCCCCCAATGTGGAAGTGAGTGAGAGAGTGAGTGAAAAGGAACAAACTCTAGCAGCCTAATTACTGTATAATGCATTAAATGTTTGGATATATGATTAAATATTCATTAAGTGATTTACAATTAATCTGCAATTAAGTTAGATACTTATGCAGTTGTGTTATATTGAATAAAATTCAGCAATGACTATAAACAATGAATAATAGGCTGTAGCTGACTATGAGGTTCTAGAATCCTCTAACAGACAATAGTCCTTGATTTTCTAGTTTCTATTGGAAATCATTTAGAGGAGCTTTAAATGTGCTTTGAGAAGAGACTAATAACATCTTAATATTCCAAATAGCAATAACAAAATTCACAATGAAAGAGTGAGAGGAATTCAAACTTGTTTCAGTATGCCGTCTTGCCATACTCCCTGGTAAATAAGAGGAAATGTTCCATTTATCCACCTTTCACTTAATAAAAATGTTTATTGAGCATCTATTGCATGTTAGGCAACATGTTTTCCAGGAGGAAGATAGTGGATGGTTATGTAAGTAATTTACCCTAAGCGTAATGGAACTGAAATTCATTAAAAGAAGTGAGAATTTCCAATTTCTTCTTTACTTGTTCAAAATAGTATCTTCCCAGGGACCATTCTTAATGATTCTTCCAGCCATACTGCACCATCCACGTTACAAAAAGGTCTCATGTAAATATTTCATTTAGTGCTCACAATAACCCTTAGTGTAGGTAGGACTATTATGGATCTAATTTTGCAACCAGGGAAGTAAAGAATCCAATATGACACTAATGGCAAGTTATTGAGCCAGAACCAGGACCAAGTTTCCTGGCTCTATGTTTGGTTCTTTTTCCAGTTATTCCACATTTAAACAGGAGGTCACACTGGTGCAGCTAAAAATGGCTTGAGAACTCCACTCTGGCGAAGACATGTTATCAAGAGTCTTTCTAAAATATGATCTCTTGTTATATTTGTGTGGGGCCATCAAGAAACTGAAGGCCTGAGACTGTGATTTTTGGCACCTATCCCTCCCTCCAATTTTATGTCTTAAGAATTGACAAAGCTTTCCCATTCACAGAATCCAGCCAAGAAAAGATGAGGTTGTGTGCTGAATACTGTTGGTAAATTGGAGGTCTACAAAGCTGTGCGTCTACAAGCTTTAAACAACCACTCATCAAAAATGCACTCGATTCTAAATCCTTGGATGCTTCTTAAGAGCTCGACTGGCTCTTTAGAATCAGACACAAAAATCAATGACATATGTCCTTGAAGAAATAAAAGCCAAAACACTTTTAGCTTTGCCAAGTGAAGATTTTACTGAAGTGTTCCTTGGAGTGAGGTTGATATTTAGCATTCTTAAGTGAGCTGTTAAGCCCTGGTGCAATATAAATAGATGTAACTTAGTGGCTGGTGACAGGAGATTCCATTCATCTCTGTCTATCTACCCTCTCTCCATTCTGTATTATGACTAAATGGCCTCTAATAAATCCTATCAGCTTACAAGGCCTAGTAAGTGTAAATATCACCTACCAGGGCCATTAACACATCAGTGCCTTCTTGGTGGTCTCTCAAAACTACAAAGAGTTGCAAAGAAAGGAAAAAATTTCTAAAGGGTAAGTGATGTGAGGCTATGTACTGAATTGTCTTCCCCTCACATTCATTGGTATTTGGAAATGAGGCCTTTGGGAGGTAATTAGGTGTAGATGAGGTCATGAGGGTGGGGGCTGTCATGATGAGATTAGTGCCCTTATAAGCGAGATACTGAAGATCGTGTTTGCCCCCTCTGTCTCTCTCTCTACCTGCCTGCACCGGGTGAAGGCCATGTGAGGACACAGCAAGGCAGCTGTTTGCAATCAAGGAGAGAGGAGCACTTACCAGACACTGAGCCTGCTGGCACCTTGATTTAGGACTTCCAGTCTCCAGAACTGTGAGAAATACATCCCTGTTGTTGAAGCCATCCAGTCTTAAATTTTCTTTTATGGCAGCCTGCGTTGAATAAGATATATAGCACAGTGGGAAGGCATGACATTTAGCACCAGAAAACTTAGCTCACCTGTTGTCCTTGTCTAACCTTTCTGGCCCTCAGTTTCCTTATCTGTAGAATGAATGGAGTGATAGAAATAGGTCCCCTCCCTCCCAGCATCACAAGGTTGTCAGGAGAATCCAGTGAGAGGAGGTTTATGAAAGTGCTTTGCAAACGGCCGAAACAATTGCTATTTTGCTTTTTTTCTTGAAGGTCTTTAGTTTTGTGATTCCAGTAATGTGGTGCTGGGAATCTGCCACTAAAGTTTAAATACGAAAATTGTATAGGAAAAACATTAAAATGAAAAAAGAAGTAGGTTAAGAGCACTACAAAATGATTTTGTTTAAAAAATGCTGTAGGGTTGAATACATGCATGACAATTATTTTAAGTGAATTTTGATGGTTTGATTGCTTAAAAAAATCTGACAGCTTTCAACATTGTTTGAATTCTTTTATTAGAACTCGTGGAAAATTATTATAATTCTATTGTTATGTGCTATATGGTTATTTTATATTTTATAGTATTTTATTATTTACTAGGTTGGTGCAAAAGTAATTGCGGGGTTTGCAATTTTCAATCTTTGAAACCACAATTACTTTTGCACCAACCTAATATACTTCATATTCTACAGTATTCGCTATGATATTTGGGAGCTAATTAAATTGACATACAGAATCTGACAAATAATTGATGGGCAAAGTAGGGAACTGAAATACTTTGGCCTAAACTTAAAAATGATACCTATTTTTCAGGCTTGAACTATCCTACATTATCACAAATGGCACTGGTGGCAGTATGTGATATTTCAGCCCAGCTCTCATCGACTTTTTTGCTGACTTTTTAAAAAAAAACATGTTTTATTTTAGAACAGATTTAGATTTACAGAAAAATTCTGAAGCTAATACACAGAGTTCCCATAAACCCCACACCTAGTGTCCCTATTATTAACGTCTTAACATTAGTATGGTATATATGTTACAATTTATAAATAAGCCAATATTGGTAACTTACTACTACGTAACTAAAGTCCATACTTTATTCAGATTTCCTTACTTCTTACCTAGTGTCCTTTTTCAGCTCCAGGATACCACATCACATTTAGTTATCACATTTCTTTAAGCTTCTCTTGACTGTGACTGCTTCTCAGACCTTCTTGGTTTTTGACGATCTTGACAGTTTTGAGGAGTATTGGTCAAGTATTTTCTAGAAATTCCCTCAGTTGGGATTTGTCTGATGTTTTTCTCATTAGACTGCGGTTATGGGATTTGGGGAGGAAGATTCATATAGACATTTTAATTACTTGAATTTGACGATATGTCAGATAATTCTCTGGCATAAGGAAACATCTTTTGACCTGAAGCAACATGGTCCACAGAGGACAGCTCACAATTGGGAGAGTGCTGCAAGTACAAGAGAATCTTCCAGCAAAGTCTATTTTCCTCACAGGCTTAACTAATCCCAGAATGCCACAGATTGCCACAGGTCTGTGTACTGTCTTCATTCCTTTCTTCCTGAAAGCTTTCAACGAATTTCCTGTAGTAAATTTTCTGTGGGAAAAAGACTTCCAGGATTTTCATGGAATTTAATGGGAAAATAGTATTCATTTTACAGAAATCCCCTTATAAGCAACATTACTGGACTGCATTAGATATCTGGAACCCTCATACTATCCTGAACATATAAGTACATGAATAAGAACATGGAATTATGTACTGAAGAGAATTCTTGTAACTACTGCTGACAAGCATTCCTTTACCAGTAGAAGAATCACATTAATGGAATTTCTCCCACACTGAACACCTGGGATGCTATTAAAAAATGGAGTGGCAACTACAGTATCTAGAGCTAGGTCAGGCTGAAACCACAACTCAGGAGAACCAAGAAACTGGAGGAATCCTGAAATACTCCTACCGAGAATTCACTATCTTATTTTATTTTTCACAGAGACTATGCTGTTAGTAAAAGGGAAAATAATTTTCCAAATATAAAAAAAGTACATAAACATTATATAATATACGTGCATATGTTCTGTCTGCTGTTGGTTTTTTACAGTTGACGAAAATACCTCAGTGTCTATTGTGAGTGTTTAGTTATTTAATTCCTTTATAATCCCACAATAATCTTAATAACAATTTTGCTCCGTGCAGGTATACCAATAATAGCTCATATTTACTTAGAGCCTACCTGTGTTTTATATATTTTATCCCATTTAATCATATCTGTTGTAGATACTCACTGTCTTCTCTATAAATGACAAAATTGAGGCTTTGAGGTCAATAACTTGCCTAAGGATACACTGATAAAGTTAGAATTTGAATTCAAGACAAGGACTTTTTGGCTCCAAAGTTTCAGCTTCTACTGGATTAAACTACCTTTATGTTGGTTAATAACATTTCAAAATGCCTTCTGTGAGAATAAGGACCAAGTCCTTTTTTTTTCTTAATAGTTGGGGTCTCACAATTTCCATCCACATGGCACATGTTTAATAATATTTGAAAATAAAGAAGAAGAGGATATAGTATTACTACTGATTACCATTGTCAAGGAAAAAAAATCAAATTGTCTCATCCTAATTGACTCAAAGGCCAATAGTAAGATTAGGAAAGACCAGCCATCCAGCACCCCTGTTACCTGGAACCAGAGCTACAGTGGCTTAAATCTTCATGTTGTAAGATGTAGAGCACTAACAGAAAATTTGAGGTATAGGAATGCCAACAGATCAGGGGTGATCGGCATTGAAAAGACAGTTTGTTCACTTTGTGGGGAGTGAAATGTCTGGCTAGTGCATTGTTTTATGCATCTGAAACTAATTTTTTTAAAAATGCAAAAAAAGAAAAAAAGGAAAAAAGAAAAGATAGTTTGTTACTCACGGTTCTCAAGAAGAGGGGACATGCCATGCCTCGGGGAACTACACTGGGTCAGTCAGGAAGCACAGGGAGAGGGAGGAACTAGGGCAAGAGCCTTTATTATGGTTTCCACGAGAGTGAAGGGGTGAGCAGGGTAAATAGACTTAGGATTCACTAGTTTGAATAATTTCAGCAGGTTCTGGGACAAAGGAGCTGTCCTTAGTTGTCTGGTATGTGGCCCTGGGGTGATTAGGGCAGATGGAGCGGGAGAGCCTAATAAAGAAGGTGGTTGGGGTGTGGGCTCTGGATTGGTTGGTATGTATTCAAAAAGTACTCATGGGCAAGTTGTTTACTATCCCTGAGAGATGCAGTCTCTCCGGGGTCAGCAAGGCCCTAAGATATAAAAACATCAGAATACACAAAATAAAAATCATAGTTAATACACTCCAGCTAGAGGATTTCTTGCCATTCTAAACTGGAAAAGGCATACAAATCTACCCATAAGCCAGGTAGACGTATTCAAAGCTAATTCAGCCATAAAGAACTGAGATGGTCTTAAAGGTCTGTAAGAGAACCTCTCATACGTAGAAGAAAATCAAAAAAATGAAGCAAAGCAATGATAACTGGAAGATCAAAAGCAACTACCCGTGTCTGGGCCTAGATTGTCTGGGTTGCTTTAAAAGACGTGTTACAAGCTAGTGCTTCCATCTTTACAAGATAAATTTTATCTCTCTGAAAGTTTAGTGTGCATCAAACATTAAAAGGAAAGTTACAAGTATTTATCTTAAATCCACTTCATTAGCAGGCTACCTTCTGTAATCTAGCATATGTAGTACACACACACACACACACACACACACACACACACACACACACAGCAATAGTTTGCCTAAATGTGAGCTCAGCATCAGACACCACCCACCCTTCCCGCCAACATACTGTATCACACATTCTCAAGAGTCTACGTTTAGTGGGTCCAAGTTAACATGGCTGAATGGGCCTTTTTGTTTTCCTCCAAAACTTTGAAAATATATTAAGACAAAGTAAAGTTAGACCTGCCTAGTTTGATCTCACAGCTTCCTTAATATCAGAAACAGTATTTTCAAATCCAAAAGTGCTGTTTATGCCAGGAAATGTTTTATTCCTAGTCATGGCAAAATCAAACACCACAGTATCTCAAGTTCCAGCAAACACTTTATTCTCCTCATTAATGTCTCAAAACTATTGGAAGCCCATGCCTGAACAAATCCTTTGACAATAAATGTGGGTGTTTTACAGAAAAAAGAAAAGCAGAAAGAAGATGCAAGAGGGTATACGTTCCTGTTCATTGTATTTCTGGAAATTTTTCCTTAGTAAAGTCTCCAACCAAACTTGAATAAATTAGGCACAATGTCGATAGAAGTAGAAGAAGTAATCTGTAAAGAACATCCCAGCAAAATAAGGATCCGTGGAACAGTCAGCTAAATCCTGTCAGAACAGGAGAAAGAAAGGATTAATATAAGAATGAATTGTAGTTAAAGTGTTTTATTTATTATTTATTATTTATTTATTGAATGGTTCTTTCTTTCTCACTGAAAAGAAAAAGAAAAAGGCTTACCGGTGCAGCTACACGGAAATGGTATGCACTATCAAAGAATGGGGCCACAGGGAGGCTCCAAATATGCTGAAATCCCTAAATAGTGAGCAAAAGGGAGATCCATTTCATAACCACATTTTACACTTAATTGGAAAGAGTACAGGCTGAAGAAGCATTTCCTTAGCTACTGCAGGAGAGGTATCTGTGACAATAGCTTTTGATAGGGATTGCTAGCATATCTGCCGCTTCTGAAATAGGCACGGAAGACGCCTACTTCCCGGGCTTTGCTCTTGGGACCAGCACCAGCAGGCAAGGAGAAACCCTGGTGTGTGGCTCAGGGTATCTCTCTCTTTGTAGGGAACAGAGGTGGTGCCACAATTCTAGACACAATTCTTCTGGAACAGGGACGTGATGCCACTGAGCTGGAAAACATTACCTGTGTCATCTCCTGGGAGACTTCTTGGTGGCTGTGTATCCCTTTGGCTTCCCTTTTCCTCTGGAAACATATATTTCCAAGTGTGAGTTTGCACTGGAAGACTATCAATGGCTCTGTTGTGCTTCAAGAGACAAAGGAAAGAAAGAGCAAATGGAAAAGCACTGGGCCACAACTTGATAAGAAGAGGGACTGATGGCAACATAACTGGGAAAGCCATTCAAAGTTCCCAATAAGCATTGTATTACACAAAGCTCACTGATGCCGGTATGCTAGCTCACCTCTCATTATTACAGAAAGAAACTCAATCTCCAGTGACTGCTGTTATGGATGGAATGTGGTGTCCTCCCAAATTCGTATCTTGAAATCCTAACCTCCAGTGTGATGGTGTTAGGATTTGTGATGAGGTCACAGGGTGGAGCCCTTGTGAGTGGAATTAGTGCCCTTATGAAAAGGATCCCAGAGCGCTCTCTCACCCCGTCAGCCATGGAAGGACACAGAGAAGATGACCATTTATGAACCAGGAAGCATAACCTCACTAGGCACCAAACCTGCTGGCACTTTGGTCGTGGACTTCCTAAACTCCAGAACTGTGAAAAATACATGTTTGTTGTTTAAACCACCCAGTCTGTGGTGTTTTTGCTACAGCAGCCTGACCTGACTAAAACAACTAGTGAGGTAACATATGACAGTCTCTACAACCTGATCATTTAAATAACCTCAACCAAAGATTTTTAAGTGATTTTTAGATACATTCTTTCTCTTTTCACTGCAGCTGCATTTGCAACTATCTGAAGTGTCCAGGATTTCAGATTCGGCAAAATCCTGGTCTGGGTGGATATTATTTGAAGAAGCAAGGCTCACAAACACGGTAGGGCTGTGGGGTGAGCCCCATCAGCCATCACCAGACTTTAAAGCCATCAGAGTGGAAAACCTGCCAGAAACAATGGTTCCTCTCTGGAGATTGGCCCATTAATCATCTTCAAGAGGATGAGCTTCATCTGTCTTTAGAAATGATCTTTTTGCACAAGGGGGACAGCCTACAATTGCAGTTGAGTATCTGAGATTTTTATCATTTTAAAATCGCCCATGTTAGAAAAATGGCTGACAGTGGCTCAAGATGAACCAGGGCCACGTCAGGGGCTACACTGTTTAAGCTTATCTACCTCCATTGAAGCTACTGTGTTTCCCCCAAAATAAGACCTAATCGGAAAATAAGCCCTAACATGATTTTTCAGGAGGACATCCCCTGAACATAAGCCCTGATGTGTCTTTTGGAGCAAAAATTAATGTAAGGCCCACTCTTAATTATTTTTGGGGAAACACGGTAGGCATTCATGAGGAAATGTTAGTTTTGGTTACTTGGGTAGTGCTAGAGAATAGTAGTACACTTAACTTGGAAGAATAATACATGTGGCTTTTGCTCTGCCTTGAAATATAGTGGGTTCTTAGTCATGAAACATTAGCTGCTGGAAACAAACCTTTCCAAGGCAGAGCAGTTGGGTTGAGGGCCCATAGCTCATTGTAGAAGCAAAGCTGATGAGAGAAGGCATATGACGCCTGAGTGAAACAGAGGAAGAGACAGAGCAAGAGGAAATGTGATGGAGGAGGAACAACAGAGCTGGGAAAGCAGAGAGGACAGAGGAAAGGGAAAGAAGAAGAAAAGGAAGAGGAGGAGAAAGGAAATGTGGAGGGAAGAGAAAAGTAGAGAGTAAAATCAAGAGACACAAAGTGAAAACCATCTATCTTCATGGTGAATAGTAACTTACTGTATATTTTTTGAGTGAAGTAGGTCAAAACTCTTAAAGTACCATAATTATTTAAAATTGATAAGAAAAGATTATAGAGTTTGTGATTTTGGAGGAAAGGTTGTCATAATAAAAACTACCATTTATTGAGTGCCTACTCTGTGCCAGGAAGGGGCAACGTTCTTGCGTGTCTCAGCTCATTGGGAAGGCAGAAAAATGTGGTTCAAAGGATAGGCTGAGTTTGAAGCCCAGTTCCACTACTTACTAGCTCTGAGTTTCGTGATAGGTTTTTTTGTGTGTTTTTTTAAACCTCTTTAAACCTCAGTCCTCCTATCTGAAAAATATAAACTAGGAAAAAAAAAAAAAGAACAACCTCGGACCCAGTACTAAAGTGTAGAGTGTCTGGCATATAGTCTGTGCTTAGTAAATGGCAGTCATTAATTTCATTATTATTAACAGTGATTCCCACAGCAGCTCTACTTGTCATGGTACAATGTCAAACTCATTTTATAGATGAATAAACAGTAGCTCAGAGAGGATAAGTGGTTTCTCCAAGATTACAGATCTAGTTAAGTGACAGAGATAAAATTTGAACCCTAGTCTGCTCAACTCCAAACTCCTGATTCTTTTTTTTTCTTAACTCCCCTGGGGAAAGGAGGTAGTGTCTGCGTTAGTGTTACTACCAAGAGCTCTCAAAAATGTGCAGTCCCCCCATCCAGAGGCCATACTATTATCCTTGTTCCTTCCCCAATTCAAAGGGACACAGCCAGGGCAAGTCTGCAGCTTGTGAGCGTAAAACCCAAGGTTACTTCCACTTTTTAGGTGTGAGTGTACAGCTTACAGCCTTTCCATTCCACTGGAGAGAGCCTGGATGATCCCACCCAGCCCTCATTTTGAAAACCCCCTCCTCAAGCTGGCCCACATCTCATCTCAACCATCATTAATTAGTTAACATGGACTGATAAATTTCCACCTCCTAACTTACTGATAAAAAAAAACGTGGAGTAAATTCAGACTGGTTAGTCAAAGAATGATAAAACATGGAATTGTTTTTTACAGCTATGCACTTACTTGATTTCCAGAGAGAATTTGAGATTGGTGGGTGTGTGTTTATTAACAGGAATATTGTAATTATAATTTCCAGACCTAATTGTGGAAAACAAAAAACAAAAAAAACCCACAAATCAAAATATGCTGGAAAGGTATCAAATGGCTTTTTGTTACTCATTATATACTATGTAAATTGTGAAATAGTCTATAACAAATAATAAATACAGACAATCAAGTTTACATGATACAGCTTTATGTTTTTCAGAGACATACCTGTCAAATTTCAAAGTGATCTCTTTCAGGTCCTAATATAGAAGATATACCATACAGATTTATAGTTTGCTAGAACAGACAGACAAAACGATGGAAAGTCAAATCCCAGGCCCAATGGACAAAACTGAACACACAGGAAATGACTTCAGTTCCCCTTAAGGAGATACAGATTTCAGAAGACAAATGAGGCAAAGGCCTCAAGCTAACAATCCCTCTGGAAAGGAGGATTGGAAATAATAAATACCAGCTTTCCTACCGTAAATCACTCCCTTTTAGGAAACATTAGCAGGAAATATTATGCACTTGCAGAACTTGAACCAGCTAAAATTATTATAGTTCTAATTACCACTTAGTAATGGAGAACACACTGCAAGACAGAAATGCTTACGAGCATTTCATTTCTTGTATACAGAGATTCTTTCCCCCCTTCCCTTTAAGAGACCTACTTGGGGAAAAGCGGGAGTTCCTTTGATTCATATTGCAATGAAAACTCCAGCAAAAAAGGTATATCGTATCTAAATTGTTATGACTTGGCCATCCTTTAAATTATACGCAGAAACAACTTAAAAACAGATAAATGCGGAAAATATCCAGTTATTTTAGAGTCTCTTTAGTGAATACTAAAGTAAGTTGTTAAACATGAGGAAGCAAAAATAAATGAAATAGATCTGTTTTGGCATCAGAAGAGTGTTCTACTGGAAGAAGCTGAGATAAATATAGTTTATGTCCCACTCTGTGCCTCCCAACATCTGTATGCTTCACGGCAATCCAACTCAGTAGATAGTATCTCCATCTTACAGATGAGAAAGGGATATGCAGGGAGAGTAAACATCTTGTCAGCGTTCTGGAATTTAAACCAGAATCACTTCACTCTTCTTCATTATGTCACCCTACCACATTAATTCATGTCTGTCTCTGACTTTTTCAAGGTTATTGAACCTCAGGTTGCTTAACGACAAAATGGGATTAAAAAAAAAATCTAGGGATTGTGTGAGAATTCAATGAGATGATAAATGTAGAGGTGATAAACAAATCGTAAAGCAACATACAGTTTATTTTTAAAACTCGGGACCATCAGCTTGAAGCCTAAGTTATATCAGGCCAAAAAAGGAATAAGACTGAGAATCCATAGGATTTGCGATGCTAGTTCAAAATATAGGGCTTTGCCTTTAACTCGGCAGGTACCCAATACACGTTTATCAAGGAAAGAAAAATAACTCTCCATTCTTAATGCCTACAACTTGCATATTGTGCTTGCTGAGGCTACTTGCACACTATGCTTCTAGACGTATCATTACCCCGGTACAGGGGATACAGCATACACTAGAGATGCATGTTGCTGAGAACTTGCAATACATGAATTTTTTTCTCCTAGCTGAAAAAGCTAAAACAAGCTATATTTTTTCAGCAATTAAAATAATCATATCCCTTGTTATTTAAATATACAAATGTCAGTTCACTCATAACTTCAAGCCATCGGTAACAATGTCTTTCTTGTCTATAAAATTAATAAGCAGCTTTGCGCCTATGGTTTGTGCCCCCAGAGAGTCAGCCACAGAGCTGCCCCTGAGCTTTTTGCTTTGGACGAACCCATTAAACCAGGAGGCTGGGATCATTGGAGCCGTGGTTTATTGACATTTGCTAATACCAACCATTTTATGATTCCCTCTTCCACCATGTAACAAATGTGTTTTCACTTAAGGAGCAATGTAAGCACACATTGATTTTACCATGTAGCTCTAGCTTTTATTCCAGTCTCAAAAACCCAGAGCCTGAGTAAATTCCAGAAACAATCAGAGAGTGGTGAAGAGGCTTACCCACCCGCACTGGAGTCTTCTACTGCAATACCGACGATCTATTATTTGTTGGATTTCCATAATCTGAATAGAACTGATGGTTGTATCAATCCCTGAATTGAGAAGAAATAGAGAAAAGAAAATAAACTCTTCTGCACAGGGAAAGAGTGTTGTGCTCCAGCACAGGGCCCAAATTGCAGAACGTACAAGAAGAGTTCCCTAGATAAATGGGTTCCAGTTGCATTCAAATGGGAAAAGAAGGAGGAGAAAAAAGGGGAGGAGAAAGGCTTTTTTATTGTTGTTGTTGTTATAGCAAATTTTAAGAAAACTGGGGAAAAAAAGCAAAACAAACAAAACAAAAAGTAGGCTCCAATAGACAGCCTCATAACATCCAAAAGAATTTCTGAACCATGCAAGTCCTGCTAAATTGAAATTTATTGAAAATAGAGGGGGCAATATGAAATACAACCTGGCCAAAAGAGAAAGTTTTACAAAACTAGATAACAGAAAACAAACGGAAAATATAGTCCGAAAATAGAAGAAGAGGGAAATTGAAATAAATTATTAAAATCCATGTTGATAACCACAACTTGTCTAATAATGAGCGACCTTTGCTAATGCCTCCTTAGTGGTTAGGCTGACTTGGATTACAAAAACATAACCCCTGGGTTTTTGCACCAAGGAGCAGCCTTTGTCCCCGTTCTTCTCTCCAGTAATGCTTTTACAGCTTGTTATTATTTTGCCTGGCTCCACAAATCAAAGAACAGAGTCACTTAAATTTAAACTTACAGTCACTCCCCCAGTCAGGGTTGGTTAGTGTCTCTCCTGCCAAGAATGATGTGCTTCTGTCATCTGAAAAGGAAAAAAGTCTGTCAGTCTGTAAGGCTTGTTCAGGATGAGAAGAAACCCAGTGTGTGCCCTGGTTTGTCTCTGTCAATGGACTGTTTCCCCACTCTTTTCTGTCTCCCACCTTTCAACCCACCACATCTCTACCCGGTTTCTTACAGTGGATTCTCACCCTTCTCCAAAAAGTCATCTGCTTCGAGCTAAATTGTGTCCCACAAATTCTCATGTATGAAATCCTAACCCCTAGTGTCTCAGAATGTAACTATATTTGGAAGTAGGGCCTTTAAAGATGTAATTAAATTAAATGAGGCTGTTAGGGTGAGCACTAATCCAATTTGACGGGTATTCTTATACAAAGAGGAGATTAGGACACACAAAGAGGTGTGTGTGTGCATAGAGGAAAGACCTTAGAAGGACACAGTGAGAAGGCCGCCGTCTGTGGGTCAAGGAGAGAAGCCTCAGAAGAAACCAGACCTGCTACCACCTTGGTCTTGCATTGCTAGCCTCCAGAACTGTGAGAAACTCGATTTCTGTTGTGTAAGTCACCTAGTCGTGGTATTTTGTTAGAACAGCCCTAGCTGACGAAGGCACCGTCCCAGATTAGACCCAGGCAGCTCACAGTGCCTTCCTTTCCAATGTCAGAGCACATATTACTAACTCTCGTCTGTGGTGATCAACCAGTGATCCATCTATCACTATACCGAAGGGCACGTCATCTCTATTATAGTTTAACTTTTCGTGTATTTTTGCCCTTTCTCGACAAAGCCAGAATTAGGGAACTTCTACTAACATTCTTTGAATCCTCCGTAACTCCCAGTATAACGTGATCCACACAGGAAAAAATCGAGCTTGAGATAAGGACTGAGCTGCAGTGAGCTGAAGAGAGGAGTCAGATCACGGGTGTGGGGCCAGCGTTTGCTTGTGGAAAAGGACGCTGGAGCAGTGCTTATAATCGTCACAGCCAGATATGGCATTTTATTTATTTACTTACTTTTGAAGCTATACATGTTTATTACTGAAACTTGAGATGGTACAATAAGTTGAAAATAAGAAGTAAAAATTATCCATAATCTTACAACCTTAATAATTGCATCAAATTCCTTCCACTCTCCTCCCCTTAACCTACACGCTACTCATACTCATATAGATGTCTGGGATAACCCTCTGCCTTTGTGTGTGGTTTAAACTTAGTAATAATTATATTATAAGCCTTTTGTCTAAATAAAAAATGATTTCTGAAAACATGATTTTTAAAATTACAGATATGCCATTATTGTTAGAAATTTAGATTTTTTTCCTTATAATAAGTAATGCTGCAATGATGTATCTTTTTGGTGTCTCTAATTAGTTTCTTTTTTTAAATTATTTATTTATTTTTTTTCAGTTACAGTTGACATTCAATATTATTTTATATTAGTTTCAGGTGTGCATATAGTGGTTAGACATGAAATGTCAGATGATGGTTGCTAAGGCTGTGAAAAACCTGTGTATCTTTTTAGAGTGGATACTGAAAGCAATCATTCAGTGGATTGCTAAACAAACCTAACAAAAGCATTTTAAAGGTTTTGCAGTTTTGTTTTATTTTTTAATTTGTAGATTTTATTCAAGTACATGTACTTTTCAAAAATTAGTTTCAGGTGTACAAAACAGCATAATGGTTAGACATTTACACCCCTTACAAAGTGATACCCCCAAGTCTACTACCTATCTGACACAGTACGTAGCTATACGTACTTTTTATTGTATTCCTTCATTTGCATTTGGACAAAACACAAAAATCTTAACCTCTTTTTAACCAGAGACATTAAGTTAATACAATGTGTGCTCTTTCATGGGAAGTAAAAAGAGGCACGCTCTAAAACAAGTTTCTGTACGAAATTTCAGGATAGGAAACAAAAGCGACAGTGGGGCCAATCACTCCTAAGTCTCTCTGTCCTGGTTGGTACTTCTCACAATACATGGAAGGGCTTCTTTACTTGTGCCCTCACCTAACTGGGAGCTTCTGGAAGACTGCGTCTTGTTCACTGTCATATCCCCACATAAGGCAAGGCCAGGCTCCACTGCAGGTGCTCAAGAAATATTTGTGGAAGGAGAGAAGGAAGAGAACAGGGAAGGCCAATCGTATACCCTCTAGAAAAAGGTTTCCTCTTGCACACTCAAAAGGGAAATCCCCAGGGGATGCGTGCAGAGGGATGCTGGGAATGGACATGGAAAGCTGGGCTTCTTTACCCTGTTAGCAAATGGGAGAAAGACAGAACTTGAAGGCGACAGAAAATGATGCTTTCCATGAAGAAGAAATGGATCTAGATATATGAAGATTTTCTAGAAAACTGAATAGTTATTTCCCTTTGCATATAAATATATGTGCTGTCTAACAGGCCTCCAGATTGCTTGGATTCCAGCTATTCCAATAATAATTTTCAAGCACATGTCTTCTGCTATGAGTTTTGCTTATGATTCCTTCCACCGAAGGCTTTGAATTTACAAGGCAAATGAGGCACAAAGAAAGGCGAAATCAGAACTTCTCTATCCCTCTGTTTTCTTTTCCTACCTTTTATTCTACTTTTCTGCTGAAGTTGCAGGTAAAGGGCTCATTAGAAATTCTATAAATAAAGCTACAGAGTTGCCTCACTTCCACAGAAGTGTGTTTTCAGGTTCCTGGAGACAGAGAACCCTAAGATAAGATTTAGTATTTAATGAGATAACAGTATTTTTTCAACAGTAATAAAAGGTGAAGTTGAGATCATGCAGATTTAGAATTATGAAAATGGCTTTTCAAAAGCAGGATTGGAAATAACAAATTTTAAATCATCTATAAAACACCTCCAATTTGTCACTTCTCTGAGGCAAGACTATTCAATTCTTTTGGTAGTAAATAGAACATTTCAGTTCTTCCTATTTTTCTCTAATTGAAAGAAAGAAGAGGGAACAACTTTTCTAGTATATCAGGGAGGCTGGTAAGGCAGAACTTAAATTTCATTGTTAACCAGAGAAGCTGATAGTCGTATCTAGGAGGACACAGCCAGGCACCTTGGAACAAATTTTCTTTCTTTGGGAGATTCTTCAACGTCTCCCCTAGTTATGGGAAATAAGATGAGCAGATACTCTTGTCCCAGAGAAGAGAGCAACAAACCTTCATCTGGTTTGTTAAAGGCTACTCTTCCTTTGATGTGAAGAGCTGGTTGCTATAGGACCGAATTTGCACAAGGATCAAGGAAGTTTTTGAAAAATGAAGATTAGCTCAGTCCATGACCTACCTACCTCCTCCTGTATAGGATCCGTTGTTATCAGTACTTCTCTCATACCATAGGTGGGATGGTCTCTATTGAGGACTGCTCTCAGAAAAGGACAGGAGGGGCCTCCAGGTGGATTCCCAAGGTAAGAAAAGGATTTTAACAGCCACAAGGTTTCATGTGCTTTCGCAAGGGAGAAGGCTTTGGGGGATTTTTGTGGCAGTATTGGATTTTTTCATATTTAAAAATAGCGAGACTACGATGACTGAAACTAATTTCTTTCTTCAAATTGAACCTTTACCCTCACCCTACAGTGATCCTTGTTCCCAAGTTCAATCAGAAATTGCTTTCATGAGGAAAACAGTGCGAGCATTGCCTCCTGTAGGTGTGGGGAAAAGCTCTCTGTGCATCAGCTTCCTCACTGGAAAAAATGCAGATAATATAATAACAGTGCCTCCTTTTAGGCTTGTGGGGATTAAACGATTTATTCATGTGGAGGTTTTATGACAGTGCCTTGCACACAGTAATACTTCATTACATGAAGGTGATGATGATGATGATTGATAAAAGTTGTTTACTCAAGACTAGAATATAGGATAATATCAAAAGAAAAAAGAAATTACATTGCCACCCCCTAACTTCAACCCCTGGCACTATTCTGTGTCAGCCGTTAGGGCTGCTCAAAAATATTTTGGTTCATCTTCTAGCTGCTTGTTAGGTCTGCACTTTCCCAACTGTTTTTAAATTAGACATGACCCATGTCACTTGTTGCCATAGCATCCTATTCAATCATACTAATAGATACTCATTGCTATTATTTGCATTATCATTATGATTTAGACACATAATATGTGTGTTTATAGAAGAGCTCTGAAAACAATAAATTAGCATACATTTGGATGTATTGTGTTTGCTCTTACAGAGGAAATTATACTTTTCACCCTTGATCAAGTTTCCATATTTTTAACATGAAAATTCTCTTATTTAAAAAGCATCTGTGTGTGCTTGTGTGTGTGTGTGTGTGCGCGCGCGTAGGAGGAAGATATTTTGAAAGTGGAATGCCAACCTTGTGTTTTTCACTGACTTAAAGCTTACCTTGAACTCATTAGAGTTTCTAAAGCCTTTTACATTTGCCCTTCTTGGTTTGGGCAGAGAGCCCAGATACTACATCATTTTTTAAATACTAAGTGAACCCAAAATTTTACCTAACCATATGTAATTACCTCAGTCGTGCAACTATTACTATCTTTGTTGGCAACAGACAAACGAAACCCTTTCACTTGAATCAACCAAAATTTCATCCCTGGGCAGGGAATCGTCACGCGCCACTTAACAACAGCACTATGTTGGGAGTAACGCATCTTTAGGCGGTTTCGTCACTGTGGGAACATCACAGAGTGTATTTGCACACACCTAGATGGTAGAGCCTACCGCACACCTGGGCTGTATGGTACAGCCCATTGCTCCTAGGTTACAAACCTGTACAGCACGTTACAGCACAAAACAACACAAGATTAAATCAAGATCAAGAGAAAATGATGCAACCAAGAGACGCGGTAAACATGGCATACGTGAGGCTGCTGCTGGCGTAACACAGCATGCTGTTTTTTATAAGTAGAAAGAGTACTCTAAACTAAAGATACAAAAGTACAGTATAGTAAATAATGATAAAAAAAAAAGTGCTGTAACATAGTTGCTTATTATCATTATCAAGTATTATGTACTGTGTGTAATTGTATGTGCTATACTTTTATGACTGGCAGCGAAACAGGTTTGTTTACACGAGCACCACCACAAACGTGAGCAATGCGTTGCGCTAAGATGTTAGGACAGCTACGACAGGTGATAGGAATTTTTCAGCTCCTTTATACTCTTACGGGACCACTGTCATATATGTGGCCCGTTGTTGACCAAAACGTTACGGGGTACATGACTGTATTATAAATAATTACAAGTTTGTCTATGTGGTTTTTGGAGATCTTGCCACCCTAAATAGAAGAGTGGGACCATTAACAGACTACCCAAGTAAATATTGACAAAAGGGAAAAACACCTCAGGTTCAAAGCGCTAGTTGTTTCTCTTTGAACGTCCTTTACCTGCCCACGGCCTCTGAGGGGGTTCCTTCTCCTTGGACGGTCTTTGCACGGGACTTGAGAGGGCTCTTCTCCTTCCCCAGATGGGGCAGCAATAAACCTCCTGACATGGCAGGATCTCACAGAAAGTGATCTCTGGAACTTGGAAGGAGGATTGTGTGGTTGCCAGAGACATATTAGGTGCTGCAAGGCATTGGGCAGGGGGGAAAGAAGCGACAAGGTTAATCTGAAAGGTTGCTTCTTCTGTTGACAACTCACATACAACACAGGCTGGATTTGAGGGTGAGGAATGTGAAGCTCTTACTTGAAGGGGAGGAGGCTGCGGGCGGCAGGGCCGGCTCTGGAGAGCTTGTAATATTGCTGGAAAGGAGAACAACACGATTCGTGAAAGAAGCCTTCAAGGATTCTTCTCCTCAAAGGAAAACAAGACTAAACTCTCACCTCAGAGGGAGATTTGGAGCGTGTCGGTCTTGATCTTTTAAGCTAAGTATGTAAAGGGAGACTATCGTCAAGGCACTGTTACAAAAGAAGAAGGAGAAGAAAGCATTATGTGGCAGATTGGATTCCAGATATATCTCATACAACCAGCTGGCCAGAGATGCAGTCTCCTAGGCCACACGGATGGGGGGAGGGGCGGCCACGGCGGGCAGGATCGCCATAGAAACCAGCACAGCTACACTTCGCTGCCCTGGTGAGAAAAAGGCCTTGTCCTCCTGGAGCTCAGAGGCTCCTGGGGCAGTCCATGCTGATGGATTTTTCCACAGAGCAGCCCACTGGCCTGGCAAGCTGTCTCAGAAGCATCTGTCACTAGTGGAAGATTACAAGAGGAAGCATGTAAATCACTGGAGGCAGCCCTCTGGTCCTTGCAGCAAAAAGTCAGAGTGAACTTCCCATCCCACTGGCGGAGGAGGTCTGCACTGTGGCGCTGGGAGAAGACAGGCGGCTTAGGTTTAGTCAGCCGTGGATGCCAAACCCTTTGGCCACTGCTGACATCTTCCAGCTGCCTGTCTTTTCAGAGCACCACACACCGAATTGGACAGAGGAAAGAAAGAAAGGCACTAAAGCATCCATTTCCACACTCCACGGCTTTAAAATAATGAGTATATCCGTTCCCCCTGATGATCAGAACTTACAGATTCAAATGACAGCTTTCCTTAAAGGGTCTGAGCTTTGGGAAACTATTCCCAACAATGCTCACACATCCGAACACTCAGCATTCTCTTCCTCAAGGGAGTCTTTAGATCTCTCTCAGGAGCCACACAAGAAAGTCTGCCTGGTGACTTCACAATCCCACTGTGTGCTGGGCCTGACAGGTGGTGATCTAACTCGACTTCCTGCCAGCTTGACTTCACACCTAATTCTATAGCATGAACTCTTCCTTGTTTTGTTCCCCATCAAAGGTGGTAGATGTTTATCATTAAATATACACAAAGTATGTGCCACATGTGTGAATTCCACTCATAAAGATAGAATTCCTAAAGTGTTCTCTGCAGCCGCTGATTACTGCCCAGGAGGCACAGCCCTACCTGGGAAAGGTAGCGCTGAGCCCCAAAGGTGCCATCTGACAGAATTTGTTGTGTTGCCCTGGCAACTGCTTGCGGTGGTCCAGTCTCCCTTACTTTGTTCTCCCACACCCCCCACTCTCTGTCTCCCTGTTACTAATCCTTAAATACTCTTTCTGATTTGTCTCTGGCATCTGCTTCAATGCACAGTCCAAGAGCTTGTAAAATCATAGAATGACATAGCCATCTGCTTCTTTGTTTCAGGGAAAATTCTGGTTTTGACCCTTTTCAGGTAAACCACAAGCCAGAAACAGGATAATAAGCCTTAATTCCTTCCATTTATGGTCTTATCGGTCAATAATTTTGGAAGCACAAATAATATAAGCATGTTAAAAGCAGTCTCTTTGCATCAGATTTAGACTCCCTAGAACCTTGCCATCAGGTTTTCATGGAGAATGCTAAGCATGTCTGCTAAAGGTAGAGGGTCCCCCTCTCCTGAGTTGGGAATCCCAGCAGAAGACAAGCTCACATAGGAGAGTGGGAAAAGTGCAACAGCTTCTAATGAGAATTCTGTGTCGTGGTTGGTGTCAAATGCTCGGGGATGCCTCCCACAGCGAGCAGTAGCAACTGAGAAGTTAAAATGGTAAGGAGACAAGGAGACAGACAGACCCACGCTGTCTCCTATAGCCAGGGAGTTGCCTTAGGTGAAGGCAGAGGAAGCACCCTGGCACCATCCCTTACTTTGCCTCTGAGAATGACTGTCTCCCCTAGACAAGCCCAGAAGCCAGCCCTTTCCCATACCAGATAAATACTCCTCTCACCAGGGGAATAGTCAGGCTAAAAAGAAGAAGCCCTGAAGGTCAGAGGCAAGATGACCATGGCTCAAAGGGGTGGTAGAAGAGGGAAAACGGTGTCAAATATATGGTGATGTATTATAGAAAGGTACACTTGAAACCTATAGAATTTTACTAACCAATGTTACCCCAATATATTTAATTACCAAAAAAAAAAAATAGATGACCGGGCTCACAGGCTGAGAGGCCATCACAGTGGCAGCACGAGCCTGAAGACCAGAGGCCTGAAGAGACTCCTGCCTCCCAGTAAGGGGTGACTCCCAGTAAGGGGTGACTCCTCCACCCTGCAGAGGAGGGCTGGCAGTCAAATGGGACCCAGTACTTGCATAGCAAATACTTTGTCCTTACTGTACTTGTCTGTTTTAACTGCTTAGTAAATGTGGTTACAATTTCATCATAGTGTACTTCTTGGGGTATCTCACAGTCCTTTTAGTGTGAAATCTCCACTTAAAAATTTGGAAGAATCTTAATAAATAGGAATGTCCAGGAGAGAGTGGATTGTATCCAATTGCTTACTCACTCCCCCCTCCCCAAGTAGACAGGAAGGAGAACAATGAATTTGAGAAAGTTATTTGCAAGACTAAAAAAAAAATAATAATACACACACACAACCATATATGGGAAAGGTACAGTGAGCTGGTAAAACATATCAGTTGACAGAAAAAAAAAAAATCATCCTTCATCTCACATTTAAGTGCAGAAAGGCTGTCTTTTCTTCACAGTATGAGTTTTTAAAGGGCTCCCTCACCTCTAAGCTGAATCAAAGATCAAGGCCTGGTTTAAAGAGCAGCTTGTCTTCAAAGGAAGTAAAAGGTGAGGCCTCAGTTCACATGTGAGAAAAGGAAGGTGGGAAGAAAAAAGAGGTTGACACAGCGTAACACCGAAGTTTGTCTTACCAAAATGTCATCACAGCAATGAGAGTGATCACCAAGGTCTGGAAAACCCAGTTAGGACACAACTGGTTTTTTCCTGAAAAATAAATCTATAAAAAGATTCAGTAATGAGCAGTGATAAGTCGGCAACACTATCTGCGAGAAGGACATCAGAAGACTCCCTCCCAGCAAGGATCTTTGCTGCTCCCTGGGGGTGGTGGATGTGCTCCCTTCAACCTACATCTCCGTCCTCCACTCTGCCTCCCTGAAAACAAAACTCTTTGAAAACCCACTACAAGTCCCTCCCTTTCCTTGACACTCCAGGCTTCAGGCATCTCTCTTTTCCCTAAAATCCTGCAAGACGATCATCTATACCATTCAGTTAGTGCTTATTCTTCAAGTTTTATGAGAGAACAGGACCTACCAGACAAGATACTCTCAGAACCCAGATGTCTCTCTCTCTTAATAGGATACTTTCAAAAATCAAAAGGTCTTCAAGATGGAATAAACCCCAACGGAAGAATGTCAGACATCACGACAAGCCGTGGAAAAGATTTTTGTGGCATGAAATACTACTAAGTTCTCTGACACAAGGGTATCCAATTCTGTCTCCTATTTTTAAGGACAGTTCTGGGCCTGTGTCTTATTTATTTTTCTATCTATTCAACAAATATTCACTGAGCACTGCTATGTACAATACTACAGAGGAGGTGACAATAAGCAAATTACAGTCCCTAGGAAGTGAATGAGACAAACTTTTAGGACTGATCACATTGGCATAAAAACTTGCCTATGAGGAATGGGCCAAGAACTTCAGGATAGACAGCTGTGCAACTGCTGGGAAATCTGGCTAAACAGAGGGGAGAGGTTTTCTGTCCCCTTAAATAAGGTGCTCCTTAAATATGAGTTTTCCCAATAGGGAGCATTATGTTTGCTTCCTCCTGGGAATATAGGGCAGAA
Organism: Rhinolophus sinicus; assembly: GCF_057876585.1. Lineage (NCBI taxonomy): Eukaryota > Metazoa > Chordata > Mammalia > Chiroptera > Rhinolophidae > Rhinolophus > Rhinolophus sinicus. The sequence goes on along the minus strand of NC_142501.1, from coordinate 67,879,636 downwards.
TCATGCTTTTGATCAGGAGGGAAATGAAGGATGGTGGTAGTTTAAAAAAACAGCTTAAAATTGGTTTTTGTTTTAATTTCTTGAATATTAATAATGATGAACACTTGTACACATTTATTATGTGCCATAAACTCTTCTGAGTAGTTCACATATACTAATTTATTTAACCCTCACAACAATCCTCATAAACCTATGAGGCAGGTGCTGTTAACCCCATTTTAGAGATGGGGAAAAATGAGGCCCAGGATGGCACAATTCCTCACCCAAGATCACACAGCTAGGATATGAACCAAAAAATATTGGACTCAGAATCTGTGCTCTTAACCACAATGCTATGCTGTCTCCCCTCTTCCATCTGCAAAAAATGAAACACTATACAATTTAGATGCTATTGTGATTATTCAAAAGGTCCTCGTGGCTTACCTAATGAACTCCTTAACCTGGTGATCCAGAAACTGAGCCTCACCTACATTTTCAGCCTCATCTTCTACTCTCCTCCCTAACCAACTCCCAGCTACTCCTTCAACAAAGCCAGTGCCAGCTCCCAGACCTTGGCTGATACCATTCCGCCTGAAACCTCTCCTACAGCTCCGGGTATAGCTAGCCCACACTGACTCCTCCTTGAAGGCCCAGCTCCCGTACAACTCCTGCAGCAGCACTCTCAGCCTTTCCAACTACGACTGTGCTTGTATTTTCTTCTGATTTTCCCTGGCTACCCTGAAATTTTCTAGAAGGGGCCACATCTCACCTTTATCTGCCTTCCACAGGCCTTGGTAGTCACAGTGCAAGGTCTCTGAGTTGAACACATGCTCTTTAAGGCCCATATAACTTCCTGACTCTGTGTCCACATCGCAACCACCCCCCCACCCCCACCGCCCCACCCGCACACCCAAGACACTGAACCACTGAACATTTCTAATTTAGATCATGAGCCTTCAAGGAATATCTTCAGATTGAGCTCTCTATTCATGCATTTATTTGACAGATATTTCTTGAGTCCCTACTATCTGCCAGTCCCTGGGACACAGCGTGAGGAAGGCAGACATGGGCCTGCTCTCATGGACCATACAATCTAGTTAGTATGCTGAGGAACTGCAAAATAAAGAGATTTTTTGGTTGCAAGATGGGACCCATAGAGGTTGCACATGACCAAATTGCACCAGTCAGGGCTGCGATGGATGTAGATACCATCCCCTATATCCCATTGCAAACTGGTTAGTAAAAAGGACACCTTCCCTACACATATTTTTAATGTTTTGTGTTTGTTGAACAACCTGCTATGTGCTGAGCACGGCGCTGAGGACTTTAGCTCATTTAATCCTATCAACAGTTTTTGTGAGGTGTAATACTATTATTCTCTCCATTTCCCAAATGCAATTAAGTAACTTGCCCAAGAACACTTCTACATATATATTTATCCATGCATTTGTGCTTATTGGTACACCAAGACACCTGTCAGCAGCCTAACATTGTAGTAGTTTTTCGTAGAATATTAAACTCTGTCTGAATTCTTTAACACTAGTTCAATGCAGTATAACACGAAGAGTAGAGAGTAAAATAAGGCAATGGCCCTAACATCAGGTCATCCCTTAATAGGACCTAATATAGATTAAGGTCCTAAATATCTTCTTTGGGGAAGGACCACCTTTGGAACACTGGTGGGTCAGAGGGAGCAAATGACTTTCACAGCAATCTATGAATTGCAGCTAGAAAGGGAATATCATAGCTTCTCCCTCCCTGACATGTCTCTGCAATGGACAGTGTGTCCTTTAAGTTAATCAATGATTAACCTTCACTTTTTACTGTAAATGCTATCCTATTTGATGAAAGTTCTTGATTCATTAATAAAGTCCTCACATTTTAACCTTTGCAAGCAAGGAAATACTTACTCTCCATTTGCATATATGGAACTAAATATCAAAGGGAAAAGAGGGATTTGAGGATTAACTGACATCCCTTTGGGATCTTCTGAAGTCAAAGATAAAGGACGAGGTGGAGTCAAGGCATCCACACAGATCTGACAGCCCCTGTGGAAGCTGGTGAATTTCACCTGCTGAGGACACTAGAGATAAAAACTGGCAGAATAATATTTATGAAACGAACAGGTTCTGTACTCATTTCTCTAAATCTCTCGTTGACAGACCAGTTAATACCTACTAAAGGGATGGTATTTAAATACCTGAAGCACATAAAGATGCAAATTAGGGAACCTATCAACAAATAAATGAAGAAAAAAATCTTGATCAATTTCTCTAAAGACTTTTTTGTATAGAACATGTCATCTCTGTTCATTAAATGTAAGTTTATTTACCTTGTTGGGTTTTTTGGGAATGGCCTTTCTTGGAGAAGATGCACTAACAGTTCTGCTAAATTTGCTTTAAAAAGAAAGAGAGAGAATTAATTACTATTTAAATGCCTCTCCAGGAGTTGCATGACAAAGGCCCAGATGTCACTAACACAGCAGTATGACTCCTTTTGTAATACAGTGGTAATTTAAAAAAGGAAAAGTCAAGGCAATTGACAGTTCCTTTTATGGAAAAGAACTTTAGTAAGCATAAATGAATGCATTAAACATTACATTTCTCTTTATCTCAAAATTATACCCTAGGAAATGTGTATTTACCTCCTTAAGTAATCAAGAAATAAAAGTTATTTTCCCCCCAGGACAAAACATGGTTTTCTAAATTTAGAAATGGCCACCTCCCCTAGTTAAAGGCAGAGCTACCCTTTTGCTAAAATACAGCACTTCTTGTAACAACTGCTCTTAAACAGATGTGTGATGTTTTGTTTCATTTTTAAAGCTGTAACAGAAAAGTAGGACAATTATCTTATAGGGCAATTGTGTTCCAAAACATTCTAAAAGAAGAAGAGGGACTTAATCATTAGAAAGTAATGGTTGCTGCCGGATCGAGTCATGGGAAGACTCTGCTCTTTTTCCCATTTGTATGGCAATCCTGGCTATACCTGATTGAGCTTGCTTCACTGACTGAGGACTTCCAGCTACTGCTGAGCCGCTTTAGCCTGGTCAGCTTTTTGTTCCATATTTCTAACTCTTCTATTCTTTCTTCAAGGTTGTTGGTTAATTTGCAGAGCTGCTTCACTGCACCTACATTTTCCATAAAGATCTGGTCCTAAAAATGAAAATAATACAGAGTGTATAAATTTACAGTTTGAGACCACCAAAGAACTGTCTGTAGCCCATTCGAAGACAGCTGGAACACACCACTGAAAACGGTTATATACACACACAACCTCAAGTTCATTCGACATAAATCTGGAGAGGTTTGCAACTTACAGTGGTCTTGCTAAACTGCTGGCTGTGTAGTAAAACTGCTTATGTTCAATTTGCAATAAAATGGAAATACGTCCTTGTAACCCTGGAGAGAGGATGGAGCTGAAGGATATTGTCAAGTTTGGAATCTGAAGAATGATTTCAATGGCCATTATGCTGTGTTTGAAACTCATAAAAGGCAAGTCAGAGCAGACTTCTGAGTGTTGATTTGTGTGTGCATCACTCAATCCTCATAAGAAATGGCTCCAGTTCTTCCTGGTAAAATGTGCATCCAATTGCACAGAAGAAGGAAGGAGGAATGAATACCTGGGCTTTTCTCTGAGTTCTGCCACTGACTGTATGTGAGACCCCAGGTAAGACATAACAACCTCTCTAAGCTTTAGTGTGCTCATCTGTAAATGAGAGGAAAATTCTAGAGGTGTAAATTTCTGCTTTAACATCCAATGAACTATCATGTGCAATTTATTGTTCAGCCTAACTTCCAAACAAAATTTAAAACAACAGTACACTTAAGTCTTCCTGTTCAGAAAGTCATTGACATGCCAGAAAGACCAAGAAAGGAGAAACCAACCAAAACCATCGTGTGCAAGCCAGCACTACTTCCACCACCCACACACTTCAGTTGTCATAGGAACATGTGTGTCTGTCTCTCAGCCATAACAAAAACCCTGGAAAGCTCTTATCAACGTACACGCTGATACCATGATCTCTCCTCCTTCCCCCGTCTGTTTGCAAGTTCAGAATGCCATGGCACTTTTGGGGCTTATAGTGGCTGGTCCACGATTGTAAAGTGATGAGCTAGAGGCCAAAAGAGAAAGATCATTTTGTGGTTGGGGGATCAAACTCAAGAGTGTGTGTCCTTGAGAGTCTCATCATGCACACTAAAGTTTTAAGAGTTTCAAACGCTGTAAAGCAAGCACTCAGAAAGGATTCAAAAGCTGAACATAGATTTAAGGCTAAGTTCATGCAGTTTAAAAGACATGCACACTGCTATAAAACACACTGGGAAAGAGGTTAAGCATATAGTCAATTTCAGAATACTCTAATATTGTAATATGATGGTATATAGATCACTTAACTACAGCATAAAGGTGAAAGGACGAAAGTATTTAAAATAAATTTAGCTACAATAATTTGCAAATGGTACACACATAAGAGGTAAATTATAACATCAAAAACAAAATGTTGAAGGGGGGGTGAAAGGGTAGAGTTTTTGTATGTGATCAAAGCTGTTATCTGACAAAAATAGGCTGTTATATCTATAATGTATTTTATGTAAGCATTATGGTAACCACAAAGCAAAAACCTGTAGTGATACACAAAGATAAAGAGAAGGCACAAAGCTTACCACTAAGAAGAATCATCAATTTACAAAGCGAGACCGCAAATGAGGAAGACAGGAATAAGGGAAATACAAAACAGCCAGAAAACAGTAAGATAGTAAGTCCTTACCTATCAATAAGTACTTTAAATAAAAATGAATTAAATTCTCCAGTCAAATGGCATAGAGTGGCTGAATGCATTCAAAAAGAAAAAAGAAAAAAAAAATACAAGACCCAATTCTATGCTGCCACCAAGAGACTCACCTCAGCTTTAAGAACACCCATAGGCTCAAAGCCAAGGGATGCAAAACGAAAATTCCATTCAAATGGAAACCAAAAGAGAGTAGGAGTAGCTATACTTATATCAGATAAAATGGAATTTAAATCAAAAACCGTATCAAGAGCTAAAGAAGGACATTATATAATGATAAAGGGGTCAATTCATCAGACCATATTACCATTATAAATACATATATATGCACCCAAACTGAGTTTAAGACGACTAAGTTCTAAGGATCTAATGCATAGCATGGTGACTACCGCTAACAATACTGTGTTATAGAGTTGATAATGGCTAAGAGAATGATAGGGGAGCAGGATTTTGCCACCCCAAAAAAAATATCTCTTTGGCACAAGGATTATTTTAGGCTGATTATTTTCAAGAAACAAGGCTTAGGAAGAGCTTTGTACCTCCCCCTTAACTGCCTAAAATAATTGAGAGAGAGGGCCTGTTTCAGGGAGAAGAGCTATACCAGACACAGCTATGAAGAATATGATCTAGGTGAGGTCTACTGGATGAAGTGGGGTGGGGGGGCTCAGCAGGGGGGTCATTTGTTTAAAGTCCTCTCTGTGTCTCACTGTCTCCACATGGCATAGCAAACATTTGCTTTTTCGTCTACGTGTGAATTACCTTCGTCCCCTTTGAAGTCCCAGACTCCTACCCCCTTCTCCTTAGCTCTGGATGGCATATAAGCCTCAATTGCCTGATGGCCCTCATATTCTTATGGAACCTCCATATATACAAAATTAAACTTGGGTTTTTCTCCTGTTAATCTGTCTCATATCAGTTTAATTCTTAAACTAGACACAAGAACTTATAAGGGCAGAGGAGAAATTTTTCTTTCCTAACAGAGTAAATCTTAAATGTTCTCACCATACACAAAAAAAAAGGTAATTATGGGAGGTAGTGTGTTAACTAACCTTATTGTAGTAATTATTTTGCAATATATAGTATACGTATCAAACCATCATGCTCTATACCTTAAACTTACAGTGTTATATGTCAATTTTATCTCAATAATTCAGTTGCAAGGGAAGATACTTTATTTAAATAAGATTGGACATGAATTGATAACTGGAATTTGAGTGAAGTATAAGTGTGGATTTCATCACCAGTCTCTCTAATTTTGTATATGTTTGAAATTTTTCACCAAAAATGTTAAAAATAAATAAATTACAAAATAAAACCAAACCAAAAGAAAAAAAAATCTCCTGACAAAAGCTCTTCTAAAATTTCTAATCCTGGTACAGATTTTCTTTTACTTCTGAATTTGTTTAAATAAAAATAAAGCAGAAATGATGACGATAAACATAACATTTTATGGTTCTAAACATAGTAAATGTCATATGATAATTTACTATGTTTCCATTGTAGGAAGCCTTATACTGTAATTATAACTGTATTACGTAGTGTGTTGATGTCCACCCAGCAGGACAAAACAGATTCCCAGCCATCATCTCTGATTCCTTCCCCCACCTTACTCCTCAGCGGGCAAGCTGTCACACAGCGCTGTCAGCTCAACATCCTAAATCTCCTGAATCTACCCACTTCTCTCCATCCTCACTAGCACTTATATGTGTGTGTGTGTGTGTGTATATATATATATTTATTTATATATATTTAATATATTATACATATATATTTACTTCTTCTTGGCAATTAGATTCTTTCTAATGTTTGCTTGCTACATTAATTCGTGATTTAGCCCCAATCAAAGCAGACCATGGAAAATGATGCTCGAGCCCAGTCTCAACCACGGTAAGCTCTGCAATGTCTCTCAAACAGGATTTTTACTGCTGCCTCATTAGAGAAGGGCAATGGCTGCAATCGTCCAGCTACTTGTCAAGAATGATTTAAAAAAAAAAAAAGAAAAAACACCTCTAGTTTCTACGACTCAAATTTGCTGGCCCCATACATCTCCCAAGTAGATCCAACAGGCCATAAGATAACTCATGTGTTTTCCTATTTAAGAAGAAATGAAATAAAGGTGGATAGGGAATTTACCACTACCATCCTAATTATAATTAATTTCCTCACTTTATGGATCCAATGGAAATTTACCAAAAAAATAAATTTCTAGGACATGTTATGGAGATTGACTCTTAGTGAAATACTTCTGACTTCTGTCCCATAGTGAAGCCAGTATAAACATGTTCAAAAACTAATCTAGAATTTTTTGAAAGTCTTTTTTCTATGTAAGTGAACGGTCTCTATGGGTTCATTGTAAGCACAAGTGTGCACCTAGAAGCCTGAGGGACTTTTTCTAAATACACACATCCAGGTCCCATGGAGAGACTTGTATTCGTTAGGACTGAGACGGGTATGAGCCTGGGGCATTTTGAAAAGCTTTCCTCTCTGATGCCCACTCTTGCTTAAAAACGACTTTGTAATTACTCAACTCTGTCTAGTTATTTTTAATCATTTTCGATGGGACCCACTAGCTCAGCTGAAATGTAGCTTTACAGTTGTGATACAAAAATGACAAAGCCAGCTTGCCACCAAAAAATCGCTCATGAGACCGTGACGGGGAAGTGGTAACTGCTTCACACCACACAAGAATCTCCCACGCACAGTTTAAGACTTACTTCGGGATGGGGGTACATACGGACAGAGTGAGCATACTTTTTGAACGCACACGTAGGGCAGTTGGGCAAGTACAAGTGCACATGTAAACCACAGAGGCATTTGTGAAATCAGAGTTATGCTCTAGCTTAGAGTGGGTCCCTTACGTAAGCTTTGTCTTTCACCATAGCCCACTGCACACTCTGGGCCCCAACCATACTGAACCATTTGCCCTTGGCTAAACATGTCCTGCTTTCTCTGGTCTCTGGAACTAGCACAGGCTGCTCCCTTTACCATAACCATCTGTCTTCCCCCTCATCCCACCTTCCTTACACTTAGAGTCATATTTACATGTATTATAAACACCTAGCGACAAGGCCCCACATTTTGTGCACAACCAATTCTCCAGCTCAGGGCAGTAAGTCAGTACATATTTAATGATTAAATAAATGAATCGTCTTACAGTGGTAGTTCTTGCTCTCTAGTGAGAGTGAAGACAGTGGCCAAACTTCTAGCTGTTGCTTTTTTTTTTTGGTTTTCTTCTTCTTGTTTTTTTTTTTAATCTGCAGTTGCTCTCAGAAAAACAAAAAGACTAAGGTCCAAATTTCCTTTTTCATGTAAGGAAATGCCCATGGAAATGCAGGTGAATTAAGCAAAGAAACACTAGTGTTTCATGTCCTCATTGCAATGGGATAGTGGGTTCGGTTACACCCAGCAGGCTGGTTTGCACTATGGTTTGGTCCTTTCCTCTTTGCGAGGAGATTGGCTCAGGAAAGAGATGAACGTCCTTTCAGACCCCCTTGCCTCCAAGGAAACCTTTGGACTCCGCAGACCAGTTTGCAAGCTCCTGTCTGGGTCCCTTGCGGGTCTGACAATAAATGAGCCCACAATAGTGAGGAGAAGCCAAGCAGCGGAGGTGATTTTTCCTCTCACTGGAAACTACAACTTGTCCTCTGTCAACAACACTGAATAAGAAGGGTAACTAAGCCTGATGGCAAAGAAAGCTTCGAGAAATTGAAATAGGCTCTTATTTCTTTCCCAGTTAGAGTCACAGCCTTAAAATCTCTCCTTGTGGCATCTGATGTTGCACGGACGGGCGTTTCATAATCAGACCATGGGAATAAAACAGCCTGTAATTGAGCATTATGAAAATGATTGCCAAAGGGAGAAAAATTGTCTTTGGCCAATGGGTGTGTCTGGCAATTGTTTAGGCTTTGGATAAACTCAGCTTTAGATCTTTGTCCAAGAGTTTATTTTGTGGATAGTTCTCCAGGCCCTGACATGGATTTAAAAAAATAGAATCACCAAACCAGAAAAGCAGGCTGCTAATATGGTGTGGAAGCTCAGACCTCCAGGTGACTTTCCAACAGGTCCCTGGCAGAGAAGTTTGCCTCACATGTATATTTCTCTTCAAGGAAGACAACTCCTGGGCTCATTTCCCTGGATGTTGTGTTTTGCCCTCTGCCTTAAGTTATAAAGGAGAGCACAGCATTATAAAACAGTTTAAAAGTATGTGTTTCATTGTTGCCTTTTAGTTGTTTGCTTTAAAATTCTTGCTTAATTTTTGTTACCTCTGTTTAAGTGCAATTTTCCATTGGAAGGTCTGGAGTTTTTTGACTGAGACAAGTTGCTGACACAATATTTAAATTGCAGTTTTAGGTGTCTGGAACAATGAGTTCTTATCCCAACATTTTATTACAAAAATTTGCAAGAATGTAGAAAAGTTGAAAAAATTGTAAACGCCCAAATACCCACCATCTAAACTCCATAGTTAGTATACTGTTCTATTTCTTCTCCATCTATCCATTCAATTAATTCATCTTCTTTAAAGGCATGAGGAAAAAATGAGCAATAATGTTTTAAGAAGACATAACTATGAAAAGAAATTTTCCAAGAAAACAATAAATGGCCTACTTCTCTCTAAAAGTTTTACCAAAAAAGAAGAGAAATTTCTCCCTGCTTACAGTGTAAAGAGGTCCTAGGAGAGAAGAAGATCTACAAACGGTGATCAGTTGTTAAAATATCCAGGGCTGGTTGAAATAAAATATGAACTTGGAGTCAAATCAATCAAGTGAGTGCAGCAGGGAATGCTTCCCCATGGCAGTAAAGTTATCACAGGCAATGAAGTTCTCCTTCCTCTTTTGATGAGAAAAGAATGGACTTTTAAACCAACTGCTGAGCAGGACATTTAAAAGCCCCCATTTAGATCCTGGGCTAGCTATTTGAACTTAAGCTAATATAGAGGATTTTTTTTTTTTGTCACTCAGTTATTCTATATTGAAAAATATATATATATGTCACTCTATTTAAAAAAATAATTTCATCCACAACTAAGATTGAAAGGACAACAACTTGACTTGGAAAAAAGGCCTGGAAGTGCACACTGTTCCCAGATAAAGTCCTGTTCCCCTTCCCCAATAAAATCTTTAAAAAAAAAAAATTAAAAAAAAAAAATTTTCAGAGACATGTGAAGTGGTGGCCTGTCTGAATGGCATCTGGAAAAATTTATTAACAATTAACCATTTATTAGCTTCTACTATGTTGTAGACAATCTAGGGAGTCCTAAGAAAACTTGCATTAACAAAACTCATAAAAAACAATAGCTTCTTCAGTGGGGGACAAAGTGATTAAGGTAGAATTTTAACTCACCATAATGAAGTTATTTTTACTGTAGAACTGTAGGGAAGAAAAGAATTTGTTTTGTGTAGCTATAAAAGTGACCTTATAATCTGCAAAACTTGCCAAGTTTTGGACACAGTTTTATCTGATGCTGAAATTCATGCTCTTAATCACAGTGCCATATACTACCGGCGATTTTTTAATCATCAAAGTCAGTGAAATTTTGGTAACATTCATTTCCCTCACGTCTCTCCCCCACCCCCCTCTCCCTGCATTTCCTGGTTGAGCCTCTCTGCTCACGTGACTTTTTGGCACTGAACTCACTCCATATTCTCCTGCTTTTGCCCAATCCCCTCAACCTTCACAGGTCCTCTCCTTCCTCTACAGCCCTCACTGGATTTGTTCTGCTGCTTTTGGTCCTCTTTGCTTCTTATTCTATATGATCTCGAAAGCCTCTAGGGCCAGGCAGGTAACAGGAAGCAGAGATGTGAAGACACGTGAAGCCACCCCTCCACACCTTGTCACCAGATCTGGTATTTCCAGGGCATCAGAAATCTGACATTTGTGTGAGGATCTCCTGAATTTTGAAGGTAGGCACCAAATTTGAAAATGTTTAAAACACAGTGATGGGGGGAAACGTCTACAGGCCAGACTCGGCCCCAGACTTCCAGTCTGTGACCTGCATCCCTTATTCATTGGGATTCATTCATTATCCCTTATTCATTCATATTTTATCCATGTCAGCTGCTTCCCCTCGACCCCACCTGCTCTCTCAAGTTCCACACTCCCAGTGGTCACCTCTGGACGGTTCCATCGGACTCTTCAGCTGATATCTCAAACTCAAAATTAAACTCATCTTTTTCCCCCAGACAACCACTTCTCCTTCAGGCATCTTTATGTTAATAGAACCACTTCTCTTCCTTTCATTGAGATTCAAAATCTCAGGCATTAACATAAATACATTCTTATTGAAAACCCAGGGAGTATCAGACACTGTACTGAACAACAGAGGATTGACAAGGCACGTTCTCTGACCTCCAGAAGCCCACAGTCTACTGGAGGAGACATACCACAGAGAGAGAATGACAACACACTGGTAAATACCCCAGAAGATGTGTATTCAGAGGCTTAAGTATGGAAACAGGATTAATCCAAGCATCATGGAATTTGTTAATTCAACCAATATTCATTGACTTCCTACAATATTCTAAGCCCCCGAGTTAAAGCCACACATCAAGTACTGAAGAGACAGTTTTGAAAGACATAGAAGATTTTTTGTTCTCATACAACTAATTAGGGAGATTGGCAAAGAACAAGGAGGCAAATAAACAAGATAATTTCAGTTAGAGACAAAGGTCTCCAGACTGCTGTGAACAAGTTTGCAGTGTGTCTCCTGCTCTGAGGCCCAGCTGAGGGGGCGGACAGGTTCTGCACCAGCCAGAGGGTGGACCGTTTTCTAATTACTACCAAGACATTATACACCCTCGCAGAGGCCCTGAATCTTACAAAGTGAAACCAAGTGGTGTGGAGACTGTTTAGATGAGGTGGTCAGGGAAGGTCTTGCTGCTGAGATCCAAATGATGAGATCATCGAAAAAGAGGGTGTTTAGTGCAGAGAACACTCAATGGAACAGCTCTAAGGCAGACACAAACCTGGGGAGCATGAGGAACAGAAAAATAAGCTGGAGGTTAGAGGGGCTAGCCACAAGATGTGCCTGCGTGTGCAAATGCGTCGTATTCTGAAGGGTCTCAGCTTCTTTGCAAGGTGTTTTGGGGTTGATGTGAATGTTAGGAAATGACTTAGAAAGAGAAGATTCCAGCTAGATTGCGGAGGGTTATCATAGTTTAGTCAATGAAGAGCCAAACGTGGGAAAGGGAGATTGTATGATCAGAGATTTGTTTTGTTTTGTTTTTAAGGAAGCTAAGTCTACTAGTGGCTAGCTAGAAAGTCAGTTAGGTCATTATGATAGGGAGAAAATAAAAAGAATAAAGAGGGGAGATGATACACAAAAGGTATTACCAAAGTAAGAACAATAGGACGTGGTGTCTAATTGGATACAGTGGATGAGAGAAAGGAAGGTTTGTTTAAGGCAGTTCTTACATTGATTGTGTACATTTTTCTTTCTCTTTTTTCCCCCTTCTTCTGCCTCCCCTGCCCCCCACTCCGGTTCAAGCCATTGTTTCTCAGTCTAGTTGTGTAGGACACAGCTCCCTGACCCATGCTGGGATTATGAGCCTTGTGCTCCCCCCTGGCTGAGGGAGTTGGTCACCAGTCAGCGGTCGGCTGCTCACGGCAGCTCTTACGGTCTGCCAACCACTCACGCTGGCCACCGGCTGTTCCTGGCAGCAAACGGTAGCCCATGGCAGTACACAGCAGCCCACGCTGACCTCCGGCTGCTCACAGCAGCCCAGCTTCAGGGAGAGCCATTGTTCACAATCTTAGTTGTAGAGGGCACAGGTCACTGGTCCATGTGGGAATCGAACCGGTGACCTCAGCATCAGGAGTACAGTGTTCCAACCACCTGAGCCACCAGGCCGGCCCCTGTACATTTTCTCATACCAACCACACCTAATAATAATGCTCAACAAATGTAACCACCTGCTTCTAAATAATCACAGAAACAAATAAATAAAGTTGTCAGGTAAGAAGATAGGTGGACAAACCAGAAAGCCCCCAGTGGTCGCATGCAGGTTAGACAACGGTGTCTACCTCCTGTGGCCTCCTTACTCCAGTGTCCACGCTGAGCCCTCTCATTCCACCTCCCATTATTGAGATTTCACAACCCATGAGGAACTTTTGAGAAGCAAATAACCCCAAATTACAAGAGAAGTTTATCTTGCAAGGTCACCTCTCCTGTAAGAAGAGAAAGAAAAGCTGCTTATGCCAACACTCACTGGCATCACTAATCTCCAACTTTGGTTGGTTGCATGGACAGTCTGGAAAGAGTCAGCCATTCTTCCTATTGTGGCATAAAGTTGCAAAGCACATGTGAAAATGAGATGGCAATCACGGAGCACAACATGTCAACATTTTTATGTGCATTTCTAGTTTGCATTTTAGCTTCAGTGAAAAAAAGGGGGGAGGGACATTTGGTGGAAGCGAAATGGAGTGAAGAGTGGAGAGACTGTATCTTAATCTGGTCTCCACCAGTTACCACAGCACCCGAAGCCCAGGAAGTCCTAGCGAAGTTCCTGAGCGCGGGCAGCCCTGGGTGTAGCCATCAAAGACACCCCGCTGCCCATACAAATGGGTGCGAAGCCAGGAAAGCAAGAGGCGCTCTGTACATCTTGCTTTATTTTATAATTAACAAAGAGCATGGGACAACAGAGCCGAGTTCCCTGTGTTCTTAATGAGAAAGAATAAAGGAGACATTCTGTGAAGTCCTTATACAGAATGTAGAGGAGGGAGATTCCACAGCATGGAGAATTCAACCAGCAATTGAAGTCTATCCTCCGAAGGGAGCCCAAGAAGAAAGCCAGGATTCAGGGTGAAGATAGTCATCTGCTCTTGGTGTTATGGATTCTGTAAACGACAGTGGCCTTAGTGATGTCTCCAGAGATCACTATAAGATCCTGTTACCAAGAGAATCACAACTTTTCCACTCTGGACTCCTGCCGCTTTTACTTATTTATACACTGAATGCTGCCTCGGTAGGGTGTGCTCCTCAGGTGACAAATGAGCCTGGCTTTCTGGAACAGGAATACCACCCCCTCCTTTCCCAGTGCTCGGTATTGCCTTCCTAGGAAAGAACTTGGGCTGTAGCCTCTCCTGGGAAAGGTGGTGAGTGGCCCTTGGAATTCCTGTCGCTAAGAATCCCAACTCTCCACATTTATCTCAACTGGGAATGGGAACATACTGGGCAGGGGGAGAAGTAATTATTTTGCTGAAAAGTGAGAGTCATAAGGCCCTGGGCAGACATTACCTACAAAGAACAGAGAAATCTCTTTCCTGAGTGTTCTAGGGGAGGGCCAGAAGTGATATTGCTGCTGCCAGAGGTGGAATCCCAAGAGTTTCCACCTTGGCAGCCCAGTGACACACTCCCTAGGCTGTATCCCGAGACTGACAGCTGTGCCTACGCACTTTTCTCTCACACCAGGAAGCTTGCGAGGGTGACTACTATACAAATACCTCTGAATATATTCTGTATTTGAAGTAAATAGAAAATATGTTATGCTTTAAGTAAATCATTGGAAAAACTCAGTACTTTATTATGAAAAATAAATTTCTCATGATCTACCGCTCAAGGGAAATGATAGCCTATGTCTGAGGGAGAGACCAAAGAATTTCTTCTGTGGAGCAGGAGGAAGTACATGGACGTCTGCCACTCAGCCCTTCCAGCCCAGGGCTGAGCAGGCCCTCCGATCCTGTTACCTAAGTATTTGTCCATGTGCGTGTAGGTAGAAGACTCCGGAAGGGTCTAACATGAAAATGCACCCCCCACCTTGCTACTCCACGTATGGCTTACTCATCAGCGGAAGTGGCAAAACTGACTCACCTGGAGCAGGGGTGTCCAAACTGCGGCCCGCCGGCCAACTGCGGCCCGCAGTCCATTGTTAATTGGCCCGCAGCAAATTCCAAAACTATATTTAGTTACTTAAATAAACCAGGTGAGGCAATACGTACTTCACCTCAAGTGAGTGGCCCGGCTGTTTGTGTATTTTACCGCATATAGCCCTTGGTGAAAACCGTTGCAAAAAGTTTGGACACCCCTGACCTGGAGACTGATTAGAAATGCAGGAACCTCAGATTTCACCCCATTCTGGTTGAATCAGAATCTGCATTTTAATAAGGCTCCTCCCCCTACCCCGCTGATTCTTTGAAGTTGAACTGGCAGATTACAAATTCATCTCCACTCAAGCATCTCTCCCAGTTACTGTAAAATCCCCGTGGCAGCCTTCCCTCCTAGCAGCAAACGTAATAATGCAATGTAAAGCAAATCAGCAGCAGAGTGAATCTGCAAAGCTTGCCAAAGAGGCAGGATTTAACAGAATTAACAGACGTGATCTCGGAGAACTACTCAAATCACACACAACGCACATAGGCAAGTGAGGAAATGGCAGCCTTAGACCCCTTAACAAGCGAAGAAGAGCTCATCCACAAAGACGGTGACATTCCTCCAAAAAGAAAATGATTTGAATATCAAAGAATTAAGACAGGCCCTTGGGGAAAATGAGGAGGCTCATGAGTATATTTGCAAAAATGATCCACTTTATGACTGATGATTGTGCTGTGAAAGTCAAACATACAAAAAACTATGCTCCAAAGGGAAAACCCAAACACTTCAGTCTTCATTCATTTGAAGGAGGAACACATTGGTTTAACGACAACTTAAATGATATCATGTGAGGTAAGTTATACTTTCATACGTTGAAGTTCCATTTTTCAAGACAAAGTCTAATCAAACTTGTTGTCACTATTTCTCATGATGTTGGGTCCTTGTTTTAAGTGCATTCCTGCTAAGTGGACTTTCCCATGGCCAGTTTCGCTCCAGCAGTAAGACTCGCTGAACTCTAATGCTTATTGTCGCATATTCCTTTTTCTTTTTCCCTTATGGGACTTCTTTTTGGTGCCTATGACCAGTGTGGGATAACTGCTACTCCACAGCTCAGTTTCCTGGATGGGTGTTTTAGCACATTGTGATGTCACAGAAGGGTTTATAGCGCTAGTGGCAAGTATCTGATAGTGGTTACCTTGTCGACCATAAGGAAATTCTCCAACGTCTCTCCATTTTCACAGGTGACATCACCAACCTCTCTTACAGCTCTGGGCAGGATCTCTCGCACCTCCTGGGCAATCATTCCTAGACACAAAACACTCCAACAGGTTTAGTCAGGAAAAGGCCTTTCTGGAGCAAGTCCTCCCAAGCCTACATCAGAATGCAATACAGACAGCCACAGGGGACATCTTCGCAAAGAGATGCTTAGCCCTTCTCAGCTTTTGCTTTGATCTCCGATGCATTTGAAGCAAAGAGAGAATTTTGAGCCAAGAACCACTATAGGATTAAAGTGGGAGTGTCATTTTCTTTACTTTTCCTTGACTTTGGGCCAAATGTTGGAAGGAGTAAGCACTTTAAAATTCCTCTACATAGAAGCAAGGGTGGGTCTTTAGCTTGAATTTTTTTCTTTTCCTGCAGCAGGACTTTGCCCCCTAAATGGTCCTTCTTTCTTTAGGATTCCAGGATTGTGATATAAACACCCATGCCCCTTCTCTGACCTAGACCCGCCTACCCTGCCATCTTCTGTCTCCATCCCAGGACTGCCCAATGCTGCTCCTCAGACAGTTTGAGCTGCCATCTGCCCCTCAACCTTCATCCCATGAGCAAGAGGACTCCAGTGAAAAGAAACAATATATTCAAAATACTCCACCGGGTACCTTGGGGTGCAGGAGTGGGGGTACGCTTGAGTAAAGATGACAGACATTTCTTTAACGTTTCCTGTTCTAGTGATTGTGGGTTTCACAGAGGACGAGTTAGACCAATAGGATGCTGTCAAGTGCCAAACCTGAAGGGTTCCAGGTAAAAAGGGAATTCGAATTTTAATAGTTGACAATGCCAAATGGTGTACCTGTTTGGTGGGCAGTGTTTATTCCCATCGCAGATGCGAATTCAGGTTTGTAGTTGTATTCGACAATCCTCATTTGGGCTATTCTTCTCAGCTGCTCATTTGTGTCAACCTAATTTAATTAAAGAACAGATTTCACCTGCTTAGGTATTTGCTATTCAAATCAATGCCCAGAGTGACCCAGAGAGATTAGGAAATGTTGAAAAATGGGATTGTCTTTTCCTTTTGCCCAAACTATTTTAAGAAAAATTTGTATTTTTCTCCTTAGAGAAGCCAGCGTTTCAAGATTCATGTCAGTGACTTCCGGCCACTGATTTGTAAACTGAACCAGAGGTTTTATATCTAAATTCCAGGGCAAAGGTCCCTCATTCATGGCTGTTGCCTTCCTTCCCTCCTCTGAAAGGGGAAGCCTGCTTCTAAGAACAGAGGTAGCTCACTTTGGAGAGAAACGGAGGTAACTCACTTTGGAGAGAAACAATTGCTATTCAGGATTGCAAAGTATCATTTCCAAATGAACACACAAGTATAAACACCAAACAAATACAGGCTGACTTGTATTTATAAGTTGAAAATGCAATGTTTAGTTCAAGAATATTTGAGGTATGGATATAGCCTCTATTGTTGAATTGCTCTTGGACATTTTGCTAGGAAAATGTCTTCAGGTGGCAGATTACAAATCCAGGTTTCCCACCTGCTGGACAACCCAGAGCTTCCCCTCCTGGGGTGGCTCCTCCCCCAGAGCACCCAGCCAGTGATGGTGTCCTCTGAGCTCATTGCTCTTGGAGGTTGTCACTGCAAATTCCTCAAAAAATTTCACTAGGTCCCAACAAAATGATAACAATGAAGACAACAGTGAATTTTTCCTAAAGCTAAGTATATTTGATTCAAAGGATTCCCCTTTGAGGGGTTTTCTGTTTGTTTGTTTGTTTGTTTTTTTGTTTTTAAACAGATTAACGGTATAGCAAGGTTGATTTTTTTTTTTTAATGACCTTATTCAACCATTAAAAAGTTGGCAGCTCTAGTTAGGTCCCCTAAATTTTCTTTTAGTGAAAGGTTGTGACTTGGTTGGCACTTCATTGGCTAAATGGATGAGTTTTACTTCTGGTACTCACTGCTGTTTTAATAACTGCTGTTATCCAAAGCTTGGTTCAATGCATTCATTCCTTATTTTATTTGACTATTATTTACCAGTCACCTTCCACATACCACACCCTACACTAAGTGTTGGGACTTCCAAAATGGTTGCCTTTTAAAAGTTCAAGGTCTAGACAGGAAGGCAGACTCAACACGTAGGGTTATATTACCATAAGATATGCAGGGTTATGATAGAATTATGAATAGAGAGAATCATTGGCCAATACCTAAAATACATTCAGGGGAACATACAGGAAGGCTTCCTTGAGATGGTGAAGCACAACCAAGATCTTGGTTGTTCTCCAACATGTTCCACTTTTTTCACTTCAGGACCTTAGCTCATAGCATCTTTGCTGCACTCCCCACCTTCTCTTCCCCCAATTTAGACCTCCTTTCACCAGAGAAGCAGTTTTTGATCTCCAAGACTAGTAAGGGTCCCTCTGCTTATGTGCTAATGGCACCTGTTCTTTTCCTTCATAGCACAAATCCAAGTTGTCACCCGGCAGCTAGTTGTGTCACCCTTATTATCTGTCTTTCCTGGAGGCTACACCCAATGTGGGTGACGACATGTTTGAGGCCATGGTTTTCTGTTCATCACCATATCACCAGTTTCTAGTATCATTCCTTGCATGTAGAAGGTGCTCAACTAATATTTGTTAAATTAATAACTTTAAGATAGCAGTTAGGAAGGGAAAGATGTAAGGTAGGAAGGTGGGTGGAAAGGGTGAGACTTCAACAGGGATGGCTGAGCAGAGAGAGCACCATGAGCCAAGTCCCGAGGCAGCAAATCCCCTGAAAGATTCTGCACCACAGAGGCAGAGTTTGACATTACTAGGCTGTAAAGATTAAGGCCAGAGTAGGGAAGGCCTCACAGAGTAGGGAAGGCCTCACAGGCCATGCTGGGAAAGAAGAGTCCAATCTCATATTGTCCTACGCCTACATCTATCACTGTGAGCTCCGTCATCCATGCAACAAATGTGTACCGAGTAGTTACTATGTGCCAGATGCTACCCCAGGCCCTGGAGATTGAATGAGTGTTTCTTATCTGGAGCTTCATTTTAATAAAAGTTCTATTCCTTAGGGTAAAGCCTATGTCTTGCTCATCTCAGGGACTGGTCAGGGTCTAGCAAAGGGTCTGATATAATAGGCACTCAGAACTTCAATGAAGAAAAGCAGGAACGAAAGAATGGAGGTAGGGAAATGGCAGAACAATCCCTGACACTACCAGAATGGAAGACGGGATCAATCGGGAGCCAGCCTGCACTGGCCTGGCGCTAGGCCGGCCCTACCTGGTTCCCCACTCCCTGCACTCTTGGGAGTCCCGTGCTCACTTTGCCTACTTCTCATTACCCTGTGGTTCCTGCGTGAGCCCCCATGGGAGACCAAAGTGGAGGCAGTGTCAATTTCTTCGCGGAAGATGGAAAGCCGAGAAGGATGTGCCCTCAAGCTGTCTAGGCTACATAGAGGGAAAATGACCCCTGGTGTCTAGCTTGGAGCCTTGAATGAGTTTTCCCCAAAGACATACTGTTAGACATAGCAATTAGGTTCTATAGTACTATTGCCCTTGTATTTCAGACAGATTTTTGGCCAAAGAAAATGTTGAGGGTTACTTTGGGGATCTAAAGACCTTCTATAACAACGTTTCTCTAGGAAAATGCTCTTCTGCTTTCTGGCTTGTAGACTTCCCAAAGCTAAATGTAAATTGCTCGTATTGCATGTTCCCTATGTATACACTTGGCCTTGGGAAAAGCCCTTGAGGCAAGGGCTGTGCCTTCTTGGAATTCTCCGTCAAGAACCACACACAGACCAGCACTTAACGCCATGCCTTGCTCGTCATCTGCGTTGAGCAAGAAGCTAGAAACTGAATTATGGTGTCTGGTTTGATCTTGCCCGCAGCAGTTTTGGAAAGTTCTGACCATGAATGCTAACAGCTATTACTGTCACGCTGCCTCCCGCCCAAGGTTTCTATCATTAACTCAAGAATTGCATCACAGGGAAGACATTCCAGTCCGTGGGAGTCTAGTGTGTTCGAGGAAAGGGATCTCGTCAGACGTCATCTGGCCCTGGCCCACAGCCAGCACTATCAGTCTCCCATCAGGAGCAGCCTGAGTGACACTGGCTTACCCCACGCGGAGGAACTTCTGCATGTGGCTGTGGCCCGAAGGGGAGACTTTGCATGTTTGACTTTCTTGAGCTCTTCATACTTTTGTCTTTAACTAGCTCACTGCTGGTGCAGTTGGGAGAAACACATTTTTGAGCATATCACTTTGATTATTTTTTCTGGCTTTTATTTTTTGAGTCTTTGGCTGCCTTATTTTCAGCCTTCTCCGCAGAATTTGACTGACGCCTTCAACGTTCAACTTCCTCATTTATTTGTTTGCATTGACATTGATGTTCTTCACACCCCTTTGGTTTTCAGCATAGCCTTTTCACCCTAATTTTGTTCGGTTTCCATTGTAAGAGCTGCATTACCTTCTGCAGTCTGGAGACACATCGATAAGCACAATGCCATTGTCTGGGTAAGTTAAGCTGCTCCTCTTCGGCGACTTCATTTTCCCAGTGCTTCAGTTTCACAGGTTTCAATCGTATCTGCTTTATCTTCTCTGTGTCTTGGCTATCTGTCCAGATGAGCACCAGATATCCCCTCCCCCAGGGCCCCCTATGCAGGATGTGCGAGTGCTTTATATCTGCAAAGCAACTGAAACCAGGGCAAGGCAGCAACCTATATTCATTTTCCCCGGTCCCGGGATTGGGCAAAATGTTTGGCCGTTATATTTGCAATGGCTCGCCCAGGAGCCAGCTCTGGTTACCGTGCAACTTTAAAGAATGAAGGACGCATGCTTCTCGTCCTAGGCGTGCGATCGGATCAACCAAGGGTGGCCTCCCAGCACATTTGGAAGAACGACTCTCATGTTTACAAGTTGGAAAAACTAAGGCAGGGAGAGGTGAAGATGAACTTCACACATCTGCCAGCACTGTCATCAGTGTTACCATCTTCTCTCTGTCTGTCCTAAACGGCCAACAGGACAGACAAGATTTCTAGAAACATGTGTTTCCTAAATGTGGACAGACCTATTAAGAATAAGTATATTAATATGAAATAATGTGATAAATGAATTACGTATAATTTTCATTTTTATAACTAAATAATAATAATAATAACAAATCTATTTGCTTAGCCTTATATAGCTAAAAATTGCTTCATATAAATAGAAAAAGCCCTCCACCTGGGTAAAATGAATCTGAGCCTTCCCTGTTCACAGAAGAATAAACAGAGGCATAGGCTATCTCAGGGCCAAAGTTCCTGGGCCAGTGGTTGCCAGAATCAGGATGAAAACTCGAGCTTCCCACCGCAGAGTGGCCTCTTTACAACATCATGCTGCTGTGAGCAGGATGGGGATACAGGAACCTCACATTTAGAGCCTGCATTGGGATAGCATTTCGCTTTATGGAGAAGGCTTCCTGGAAGAGATCTGAGAAGCGCTAGGGAAGTTTGTCCTTTTAAGACAATACATTCTTTTCACACCCAGGAGAGCACCATTTGAAGATGTTTGGTAAATGAAGTTCTGGAGAAAGCCTGGTAGCAGGCGGGTTGTGCAGGACTTTCTCCCTGTGTCATCTTCAGTTTACATTGAGATAAGACCTGGTGGGGAATTGTATAGCCAATTGCAAGAATAAGTTTGAGCTGGCGTTCTCTGAAACACAGACAGTTTATCTCTCTCTCTCTCTCTGAAAGGCAAAAGCACAATATCTAGGACCGGGATCTGAAAATGTATGTGAGAACTTCCTAGCCCTAAGAGTTCCCATCTGGCCAGCAGGTCACAGCTCTTCTAACATGAACGGCAGCGTCTCAATCAGCATAAAAGTCTACAATTACAACCACTCTTTGGAATCCTCTCGGCAAAGGAGAACATTCCTTGGCTGGTTTAGAAAAACCATTGCAGATTTGCACTGGGAAAGGAATGTAGTCTGGAAGAATGGCCAATGATTTACAGATTAAGTCTCCTATTAACTCAAAAAGCATGAGAAAAGGAGGCTTAACAGCGCACTGCTGTTCAGAAGAAGCAGGGTGAGTGAGAAGGTGGGGAACTGGTAGAAGCAGTGAGTGGAAAACAGGTAAATGGTGGAAGAGCTGGAACCAGGAAGGACCTAGCATCGGAATCCTAATAGTCCTTTCGGTCTTCACAGCAGTTGTGACTTTCCCAGACGATTCAGTACTTATTATCTCAACAGGTTAAAAAGTATTCAAGGCTCGGTGAGGGCAGGGAGAGAGGTACCATTTCCATCTTACAGTTGAATTTTGGCAAGGTTAAGCGTTTTGTCCAGGGTGAGCCCAAAATGTCCTGATTTCTAGCCCAAAGTGTCTGATTTCCACAAGGTGGCTGCCTTTCCACTGAGGGAGACAGCCTTGACCTGGCACCGTAGCTGATGGGATTGACCTAGGAAGGCTGAGGAAGAGGAGCTTCTCTAGCTGCTGCTCAGAAAAAGACGATGCGTGGGGCAGACACTGGCTGGCAGGGCTGGTGCCGGGGAGCCTGGGAGGAAGTGGCTGGAGAGGCTGAGGAGAAATACGAGCAGGAAATGGATTGAGACAGCGCTTGGAAGATGCACAGGGAGATGGAAATTCGGAGAGGGAAAGGAAAAGGCCACCTCCAGCAGTTGACAATGCGTGGAAGGAAGGGCACTGGCCTGTGGAAAATAACTCAGAGACTTCCTGCTTGTGAAGCCAGGGCTGGGCTGTCATTGCCCACTGTTCCTGCCAGGTAAGTCCATTCTCTTGGGTAGGAACTGCGTTATGGTTTCAGCAGCGATGCCTAAGGGCTCCAACACTCCTAATTGTTAAGCAGTCGCACACCACAGGCAACATGTAGAGATGGCCCGTGTGAGGCATGTCAGAGGCCAGCAGGGCCCAGCACATCTGACTCAGGGGTCAGAGGACGTGTCCGAGGCCTGCCCCATGCTCACCTCCTGGATATTCTGCTTTGCCCGGCTGTCAGACGGATGCATAATTGTCCCCATCACTTTCATGTTACCACAGACAACCAGGGCTTCGTCCGGTGCATCTGTGTTTATACCCACTCGACCATGACAGACAACAGATTCTGGAACTTGTCCTCGCTGCCACAATGCATCACTGTCATTTTCAAATTGCCCAGGGTTAGAGGCCTGGAAAAATACATAAGTATATTACAATTAAAGTTACAGTAGCAGGGATAGATGATCGCTTTATACCTCAGAGCAAAGGAAAACAATGTTTCTTAAGTCTTTCACTTGAGAGTCATAGTATGTTGGATGGGACATTCTGATAAATAACTGGGGCTCCAGGAGAGCCAGGAGGCTACCCTAACTGCTCTGCCCCCATGAACAGGAGCTCAGTGTGCCCTGGTTTGGAATATCCAGTCTCTATTAAATGCATTTGGAATTGAGAATGTGTCAGTTATACTGGGTGGAAGATGAAAAAGACAACTCAAAATGACTATCTTTTCAGGGATAATAATACCAATGATTTAAAACCAGAACATTATATCAGAAAAGATTACAAGCTCGTTAAAGCTCAGATAAATAAAAATACTTTGCATTTAGCTGGCCCCTTTATACTTTCAAAATACTTTCATATTTATGATTTCATACTCAACTGACAAGCAAATGACAATACAAATATATTTAATACACCTCAACTGTTCCCTAAACAAAGGTGATCCTAGAGGAAGAATAATTACAGCTACATTTGTTGTGTGCAAATCCACAATTCTACGAGATATGTACTATTTTTTTCATTGCTACTGAAAGGATACTCTGAAAAGACAAACAAATTGCCCAAGGCCACAAAGCTAGTAAGTTCTGGAGCTGAAATTATGCTTCCATTGACTATTAAATAATGACTCTAACTTTGCCTTTTTGTGCTGTTGCCTAGGTGTAGCCCTGGCCGAATTCAGTCTTCAAAGAAAATCCAAGTGAAACTTCAGACAAAGTTTTGGAGCTTTTACTCTTAAATAAAATTCTTTGCTGAAGGATTTTCCACCGTACTGCCTTCCCTCTTCTCCGTTTTCCTTTAGCTGCTGAATATATTTCCGAATACCTTTAAGCAGGGATCTCTGAATCCCTCAAAATCCTTACAAACAAAATTAGTTGGTTTTCAAAATTATGACCTATCCTTCTAAATCTGATTTTTGTGTGTTTGAGGCAGGGTGTCAGAAATTCCGACACAACAGTAGGGACCCTGATTATCTAAAAAGTCAGCATTGATGCAAAGTCTTCAGTTCTTGCCTTTCTGGTGGTATATGAGATATTGCAATGTCTGCTGATTGTGCATAGATGATCTCTGAAGAACATTCAAGAAACCAATAACAATAGTTTCCTCAAGGATGGAGACTAGCAGATGTAGAAACTGAGGTGGGAGGGAGATTTACTGTTCACCATACACTCTCTTGGTATGATTTGAATGTTTTTACTGTATGCATGTATTACCAATTTGAAAATAATAATTAAAAGCAACCACAAAGTGTAATTTTCAGTTTGGTTTCAGTGAAAGAACTTTTAGGTGTCTTTGACTTCCTGTTTCATTCCCACCTGTCTGAACCCTGAGCTGCTTGGAAGACTCAACCATTGACACTTGCTAGACAAAAGCAGTGAAAGAATATAAAGTAACAATGTTGAACATTATTTTGTGTGAATTCACTTGAACAAAGAGCTTTTCTGTAAGGTCCCTAGAGCCCCCTTGACTGTGAATGGCAAATTGGCTTTGACTCAAATCCTTTTATAGCAAGCAATCAACTAAATCCAAAGGTATGCTGTATAAAATGTTGATGGAATTTGCTCTGCTCTGAACATAATGAGCCACTTCAAGGAAACAAAACAGGACAGTGATGGATTTTTTTTCTTATTGAGCTTTGGGATAATTATTATCATGTTGGTAACTGATAACAGAACAGCAGATGTAAGTAAATTTAATTTTTTGAAACAATTACAACAATCTCACTTGACTTTCATCAGATAAACACTCAATCCCTAAAATACATTCAAATCATTTTGAAAAGGGCCAGAGATCTATGATATTCTAAGTATATTGCTCTAAGGAGGGGTCCTCATCCATAGTGGAAAATGTTTTTATAAAATCTGTGAACTTATTGTCCTTCTCTAGTATCCAGAATCTTAATGTGTCAAACTGTAATGGAATCACTGAAAAACTTTCTGGAATTATAGTGGTTGATTGATAGCAAACACCAAAATGAATTAAAATTTCCAAAATACTTTATATATCCCACAGCGTCATATGTTTAGGGAAGACCTGAACATTTTAGTCTGTGTTATGACACAAATTGGCTGTGTGACCTCAGAGCAGTCACTTAACCTTTCTGTACAGTTTTCTCCTCTGAAGAAGAAAGATAATAATGTCTTCTTTACCTATCTCACAGTGTTGTGGGAATTTATTGAAATCATCTGTACATGAACGCTGCAAAAATGAGGATGGATAGTCTCAAATCCATCCTCAATACCCTCTGCTGTGAATAGCAACCACAATTCAACCCGTAAACAGTTTATCTGCTCTCCTCAGCAACACACCTGCAGAGTTGCACCGTTGGGGGGAGGGACGGAAACAGCTGTGCACAAAGAATACAATGTAAATGGCGCCCTCTGCAGGTGCTTGGAATAGGAAACAGCAATGAATAGCAATTTGAGGCTTGCTCTAAGTTTGGAATGGAAAGCTGGAATTTTTCTGCTTTACCATTATTTGGGCTTCTAAAGGAGTAGCCAAAGAGTGTAATAGCAGAGCTTGAAATGAGGAAGGCAGCTCCTAAGAAACCAATTTTTGTACCCTTTGAAAGGGCTATGGAAAATGGGCCTTGAAATGCTCTCTCGCCATGCTACTCAAAGTGTGGTCCCCAGGCCAGCAGCTGCAGCCTTCCCTGGAAGTTTGTGGAGAATGCATATTCTCAGGCATCTCCAACCGACTGATCAAAAACTGTGGGGGTAGGACCCAGGTAATTGGTACATCTTTGAAAGGCAGAAAAAAGTAATCATGCCTCCAGCTTGCAACACAGCACCAGACCAGGTTTAATGATGTGTTTTAGAAAGAAAGTGGAGCTGAAGGAAAGCCTAGTCATTAACAAGGAGAGTCTGACGGAGCTCCGCTGGGGAATGCTCCCAGAAACACACCCCTGGGAAATAAATCTGTTTTTTGGAGTAAACTTTAATTTCCATTAAATTGGTCAATTTACACTACAGGACCATAGTATGTTTCTAAAGCTGCTTTGATTGACGACCGAGAAGGATTTACTAGGTCCTGCTCACCATTCTCTCTCCAAGGGGAATTCTGACAAGCTTGGTCTCCTGAACCCCTCCTGGAGGCCTGAAATCGCATCTCGTCCAACCCTCATATAATCACCCTTCCGTGGCTCTCTGTTGTTGGGAGGAATGATTCTTAGGGCTGAAAATGAATCTGCTAAATACAATTCAAAGTTCTTGGTTTAATGTGGTCAGGTCTTGCAACATCTTTAATTGTCAAATTTTTCTTCCCTCATTCTGGAGCTCAAACTAACAGAGCCAGGCCGTGGCCTAAGAGGGCATATCTGGCTTTTTTTGGTAGCATGTAGGCTGGTCTGCTCTCTGCCCAACCCATGATGCATATATCTGTATGAAGTGCTCTGGAAGCTCACAGGGGCTGAAATGTATTGTATGGACATTTCTAAAACTCACTGATTGAAGCGACATCGCCATTTCTGAAATTCAGTTTTTTTCCTTGGTTGGTTTAAATGTTAAATAATTAAATAGATGCAAAAGCCTGCATTCGTTTTCACGTCTGCATTTTGGGGCTAGAATGAAATAATATCAATAAGATATTTCCAGTTTGGGGATGGGGTTTGTGCTATTACCATTATTATTATTCTCATTTTTGTTATGGTAACCCTTGGTTACCCAGCACATTTACAGAATAGGGCATTCTCTTTAACTAAAAATTATGGCTAGAAGAAAGCAATCACATCTGGAATAGAATTATTTTTTAAAAATAAAACTTCAGTGAACAACATGACACCTGATCGATACTGAATACAACTGCATGTTTTTTAGCTTTCATACAAAATATGAAGTGCAGAGACTTTCAGCTTCGCAAAGTCATCATTCTGAGTTAAATTATCATTGTGTTTTGGATATGAGGAGTGGCCGATTAACAGTGTTTTGATAACAGCATGTTAGACAGTGGGGTTCCTTCTTACATTGCTGCTGGTGAACTTGCACAGCAGCCAGAATATAGCTTTGCAGGAGCTGCCAGCAGGAAATGGAGGAAGCTAGACACCAGGTAAATTATTCAAAGTATGCAGGTGACTAGCAGACTGCCCCACTCAAGCAGGAGTCACACAGCTCAGAGCAGCACTTTCGTGACATCCAATCTCTGCTAACTGAAAAGAATGGCATAGTCTGTCTTTATTCCTTCCTGTGAGAAATCAGAAACAATAAGCAGCCTAGGTTTCCAGACTTTATTTAAAATCAGATCCATTAGTGCACAGAGCAATCCCAGATTACTGAGCCCTGCTGAGGGAGGGATGGGAAACTCTGCCCTTGGCTCATGATAAGGGAGAGGGCCCCAGCTGCCTTTCTCCTGGAGGAGCCTCATTTGCCACAGGTTAGGTCAGGCCTCACAAAGCGCCGCCTGGGGCGTGCACGCTGGCAGGCAGGCACACAGCCCAGCCCACACCCTGGGACATCTGAACACATCAGGGTTTTACCTCATTTCCATCATTACCTCACCTCCATTAAAACTTTGAGACATAGTTTAAGGATTTCCACTAAGAGGTAGCTTATTATTTTTAATTGAGTAAAAGACTTACATAGAGAGGCCCTTTGTCTCAGAACAGCTCAAGGCAAGCAAGGAAAGACTCACTTTCCCAAATGGGCAGATCTTGTCCTCAGGCCTCCTGGGAATGGCCGCGTGTGTGGGCATCCGTGTAGTAGTTCATATGTCCACCCTGTGTCACTTCAAAGGCCCATGACAACACAGCCCCTCCCGGGATTGCCAGGCCTGTGGCTACCTGCTCCCTCATGCCCCTGGCTTCCTCAGTAGTGGCCAGCCTGGCCTCACACAGCTGCAGCTGCAGCTGCCAACAGTCATGTTTTTGTGGCTGCCAAGATCCTGTCCACAGCTGTGACCAATCAGTCATTCAGCAAAACGTGCTGAGCCATTACTATGTGCCAGGCAGGGGCCCCGATGCCGCTGGAGTCACCCATCACTTTGGGGCATGCAATGCCTCCCCACCCCTTTCCCTGCCCTGTGAGCTTTGGGGTCAGAGAGAACTGGGTTGGAATGAGACTCCATCATTTACGAGCTGTGTGATCACAAATGGTTTCTTACCCTCTTGCTCCTCAGTTCCTCTGAGTGTAAAGAACGGAATACAAATGTAAAACCATGTAAAATGATGTATATAGATTATTTAGCCCAGTGCCTAGAACGTAATGTAAAAACCAGGGTTTCTCAACCACCGCACTGCTGACATTTTAGGAGGACAATTCTTTGCGGTGGGGGGCTGTCCTGTGCATTGTAAAGTGTTCAGCAGCATCCCTGGACCGTGACCCACTAGATGCAAGTAGCACCCCCAGCTGTGACAACCAAAAATGTGTGCAGACATTGCCAAATGACACTTGCAGAACAGAAGTTCTCCTGGCTGAGAACCGCTGTGTAAAAACTAAAATAAGAGTATTTCCTATTACTATCCTCAGTATCGACTGAGAAACAGCATACTTCAAACATTCCACTGCAAATGCAAATTCCACTTCTCAGGGAGAAAAGCATGTCGGATCCAGAAAAGTCAAAGAACTGAGCTTACCCTTACAATGATCCTTTCAGAGATGTGGGCAGACAACAGATAGAACTGGTCTTGGTTAGCAGCATACAGTCCAACCACCAACATGAAGTATCTAATTCAGAAACAGCAGACCAATGCCAACACATCAGGGAACAGAGACATAATTTGTGCAATCAGACACCAGCCCACACTTACACAATAGTGAATTTACCTAGATGGGTTTACCCATTTAAAGATTGTGTACTTAAAGCTTTTCTCCTCTGTTCTAAGTTGCCCCTCCTGTAAAACGAAAGCGCAGTTGATTTACTCACTATTGTTCTGGGTCCACCCTTTGTCCAGTCTGAGGTATTGGTGCACAGTGGTGTGAGCCCCAAAGCAGCCTCCACTGGGGAGACATCCTGCTGGGGGCCTGGACTCAGCCATCTGTGCTGACCTGGCACAGGTGGCATTCCTGGGCCCTCAGTACAGCACCGTTCACTGACACTGCACAACAGGAAGTCATCTTAGAGGATCCTTGGTCCAGAGTCACCCAAGCTACATGTCCTAGGCCTCAATGAAGGGAGACCCAGCAGCGTTTGCTCAGCCACACGGGACCCTTCCCACCCCAACCTGCTCTTGGCTGTGTTCCCGGTACCTCTACTCATGACTTCAGTCAAAACCCCGGACCTTCCCCTATTGCTCCCAAGGCAATTTTCATCCTGTAATTTCAATTGCTTCTTAATATGTACCATTGATGAGACATTTTTAAGATCAGACCATTTCTTGAAAGTCAAAATCCTGTCCTTATCAGAGAAACTTTTGCTTTAAGACCTGCACGAAAAACGTCACCAACCTCCTCGGTAACACTCTATAGACTCTCCAATCCCTAGAGAACAAGAGTTCTCCTTTGTATCTAAAATCAATCAGTAATAGTAATAATTGTTATTGTTGTTGTTATATTATTATTATTAATTATTATTGTTATTAGTTAACATCTACTGAGCGCTTACCATGTCATACACCGGGCTAAGCCGTTAATCTACTTTATTTCCCGTAGATCTCCAGAACAATCCCGTACACATAGGATGTGATTCTTGTCCCCATTTTACAGAATAGGAAAATGAGTCTCAGAGAGGTTCAGTGACGTGCTCAAGGTCACCCAGCTAGTAAATGGCAGTATCAAATATCCAAACTCAATTTTGTCCAACCGCAAAACCTATATTGTAAAACCAGTGGTTCTCAAACACAAGCCTGCCTCAGAGTCACCGGGAGGGCTTGTTAACATACAAATTGCTGGACCCCACCCCAGAGCTTTTGACTCAGTAGGTCTTGGGTGAAGCCTATGAACTTGCACTTCTAATAAGTGTCTAGATGCCAGTATCTCTGACAGTCCTGGGACCACACTATGAGAACCACAGGTCTAAATCATTAATGCAAATTTCTTTTCTTTTTTTTTAATCCAAAAAAGGTTAAAGTAAAGCTGCAGGATTCAGGGCATATTTGTGACCAGCACACAGATTTGAGAAATGCAGTTAATCCTCGGTCCTTGGACAGCTGTGAGGTGTGCTCACTCCAGAGACTCGTGGCAAGTGGGTGGGGGGTGGGCATTGCAGGGATGAGGATGGAGAAGTAAGTGAGAAGTGTTAATAAACTGAAAGAGTCACAGGAAGGAAGAAAGTGGCTGAGGGGGGGCCCGATTTGTGGGCTAGGAGGGCCCAGAGGAGAAGATGGGTCTCTAGAGGAGGCTGCCCGGTCAGACAAAGCTCTGGTCACCGCAGGACGGACACAGTGCCATTGGTACCTCTGGTCAGGATTTGGTTTCCCCTTCTTTCTCATGTTATTTGCTGTGGTTTCGCTGAAGTGTAGTCGGCCCAGCGTTACTTTGGTGACTTGGTCGGCCAGCAGGTCGATTCTAAAACAAACAGCATGAAATACCAAGAGACTGGAAAAGAATGTGGAGTCTTTGATCATATCTAACCCAGTCTGAGATTCTTAAGTATGTTCAGTCCCCAGTTCTCATCACACTGTGGAGGACAGTTTATTTCATTTATTGATTTTTAATAAACTATCCACAGCATGGCCAGAAATGGTTTCCGGGAGAGGCCACAGAATAAGTCTTGAATGGTAAAAAATGCTCATTC
Source organism: Rhinolophus sinicus (assembly GCF_057876585.1). Lineage (NCBI taxonomy): Eukaryota > Metazoa > Chordata > Mammalia > Chiroptera > Rhinolophidae > Rhinolophus > Rhinolophus sinicus. Next base: position 67,848,948 of record NC_142501.1, on the reverse strand, counting down.
AGCCAGAGCTGAAGCCCAGAGTTTCTGACTCATAAGGCCAGTATGCTCCCTATACCACTTATGGGTTATTTTACCTCCACAATAGGGAGAAAAGACATACTTCATTTGAGCCTCTGCCACTGTTAATATAGCACTCGCCTCCTGACTAAAGCAGTTTCTCTTGGTTCCTCCCATCTTTGCCCTCTCTTGGCTTGACTGGGGAGGCCGCTTGTTCCTAAGGACTACCGCACATAGCCTGCCTGAATGAGGGAGAACCAGATGCACCGGGCAAGTTTAGAGCTGTGCTTACACGTGGCTCCCACTTAGCGTCAGGCTGAGTTCCTGCCTCTTTTGTCCCAGCTAAGGGACCATCTTTTTCCCGGCCCAAATGGGACTGACTCAGGGTCAAAACACTGAGACGTCTCAATGGCATCCCAGCCAAATCAGTGGAAAAGCAAATCCTAGTCCTAAGTCTTTCTATAGGGGACTTTCACTTTGGACCACCATATTGCTTTGGATAATCCCAGTCCTGTACGCTTTCTATTTTGGAGCCCATTAGGAACTCTATCAACATAGCTTTAAGAAATAAGAAAACAATGAATTGTAAGCAAAGCATGGATCCAGAACCTTGAAATTAATTCCAATAGCGTAGTGCTGATTTAAATGAAAAATTAAATATCCATAATCTAGCTCAAGGAGGCAAAGTTGTTAGCAAGGCTGTCAGTAGTAAATGATTATAAAAATAATACTGACTTTAAAAATGGAGCTTTTTATAAGGAATTCTTTGCAGTTATTTCAATGCATTTTACCTACTTTATTTTTGTTGTTAAACATGTGTTCAATAACATTAACACATTATTACTAGTTTCTACAGTAGGATTCATTTTAACTAAGCAAAATAAATTGGATAATAGGCCTTCTTCCCAAAACATTCACAAAGGAATTCAGAAAAGAAATTCTTACTTAACAGGATTGAAAATCTTTTTGCTTCTATCTGCTTGGGACTGTTCAATAGCAATTATTTGATTGGTGGCTTCTACCTGTATGGAACAACATAAAGTAAAATAATTACTTAATAAATTAATTTATTAGTAAAAATGTTCATTAGCAAATAATGTTCCAGTACTTAAGTTTTCCAAGGCATTATTCTAAGCACTGGGTAAGTCGCTGAAAAGATGTATAAGACAATGGCCCTAATAGCAGTGTGCTATTGGTGAGAGAAGAAACAAATACCTGTAAAACTACACCATGAAAACACAAGACAACAGAGTATTTCAGGTAAACAGTGAGTACAGAATGGGCTAGCAGGTGACTGAAACTTCAAGAGCCAAACATAGGAGCAACGCAGCTCAAAGGATGCATGCGTGTGCTCATCCATTCATTCATTCATTGCCTTCATTTATTCATTCATTCTATAAATACTTGCTGAGCACCTACTATACAGCAGACGTTCCTTACAGTACTAGAGATGAGCAATTGACAAAATTAACAGAAATCTATACCCTTCAGGAGCTTACATTCGAATAAGAAGAAGCAATCATGATAAAAATAAAATATAGGAAATGACATTTATTCAGTATGTACTACAAACTCTTCTTGTCATTAGTGAAAAGTGACAAGGGCATGGTGAGATTTGCCCTGATATCTACGGCTTGTGGGTATTCTCACAGTAACAAACTTGATGAAAAGCAATCGGGCAACCTACATCAAGAGTTATAAAAGTGTTCATTTATATCTTTGATGTGTAAATTCCTTGTCTGGAATTTGCTCTCATGCAAAGATGGGTATATGTGGATGTTGACTGCATTTTCATTAACAACAAAAAATTGGAAATAAAACTTACAGGAATTCATATGGTATATCTATGCCATAGAAAATGATCATTTTTGTGAACAGTTGTTAGAGTCTTTAATATCATATAGTGTTATTTTTACAATATATTAACAATATGATTAATTTTAATAACAGAAAAAATAAGGAAAAATTAGGCTACCAAATGGTGGATCAAAAATATGAATTAAGTTTTTTCTCTTCTACATATTTTTCTATTGTATTCAAAATTTTCACAATGACTCATTATTTCCAAAATCAGAAAAATGTGGCATTTTTGTTGTTTGTTTGTATTTGCCTTTATTTTGTTTTGTATTTTGGTTTGGTTTGGTTTGGTTTAAGAAAACCTGATGTATTTAGCAGTCTAGCCCCATTTTGGGGAGGCTCAGTGCCAAAGCCCAGATTAATGATCAGAATAAAACATGTGGACAATGGGTATTCCTCTCCCAAAGGCACTGGATCTGAGGTAGTAATTTAATAAATACTTACTGATCACTCAGAAGACATCCTACCTGATTTCTAAGCCCAGCTCTGTCATTTATTATCTTAAATGAATTGCAAAACACACAGGGCCTCAGTCTCCCCTCTCTGTTAAACTGGAAAGGAGGGGGGCATTGACAAGATTAGTGGTTCCTTGGCTTTTTTAAGTCAGGACCTCTTTGAGAATTTGGTGAAAACGTTGAATCTACTCCATATGAAAATGCACCAGCATCAAAAAGTATAAAATAATTAAGAATACATTTAGTAGAAGTACAAGATTTACACACACGCAAAACTATAAAACTGCAGTTTGAAGTGATGTTGTGCCAGTTTCTGAGTCCAAGTGAACGAAATTGGCAGCTTCTGCTTCCTGTGTCTTGGAACATTTATTCTTAGAACCTATCCGCCATGCTGTGAGGAGGCACAAGGTATCCCAGAGAGAGGTCGCATGCAGAAAACCAAGGCCACCCAGCTACCGCCACTTTGCGCTCCTGGACAATGACCAGCATGAACTACCAGACAGACACTAAGTGAGCCATCTGCAAATTGGATCCCAGCCCAGTTAAGCTGTCCCAGCTGATGACTCCTGAACAGAGATGAGCTGTCAGAGCAAAGCCCTAATCAAGTCGCAGATTTGTGACCCACATAAATGAGGGTTAATATTTTAAGTAGCTAAGTTTTGGGGTAGGTTGTTATGCAGCAATAGACAACTGGCACCCTTAATAAATGTTGGCTGAATTAAATGGAACTAAATAAAAGACGTACCTTAACCCCAAAAGCTTTCAAGTAAAACATTTCTATTGGCTTTAGGCCCATTTGGGTTTTGACAAATTTTGGACTTCCCCGAACTTGGATATGGATGGTTATCTGAAAATGGTTCTTCTTTTGGCAAACAAAAGCTTCATCCGCTGGTGAAAAAGTGAATCCTTTGTCTGTGACAACTCGATATCCTATACTGGGTCTATGAAAAGAGGAATCAAGAAACCAGTTTTACAAATATTTTCTACACATTCTCTTTCATTAACCATATTAATTGCATAAACATTTCAAGAAAATATATTGCAGGAAGTGCCTTTTGCTATATTTAATCAATCAATTTTGTGAATTTTTAGTGAGGAAATGCAAATGATATTTCAAAATACAGCTGGCTCTCTCACAGCTTTTTTTCTCGCAAGGAAGGAGCACAATTCTTGCCAAACAGAAGCATTGTTTCCTCAGTCTGCCTTTTCCCTTTCTGCTTTCTAGACTTCTAATTTGGCTTCACCAAACAATAGAGAAATGGAGACTAGAAATTGGGAAGTCATCGCGTTACTCAGACTTGTGAAATATCTGGGCTAGAATTTATCTCTTTCCTCCTTTAAAAAAAGAAGTCTCTAAATTTTACCAGCAACACCGCACCCAAATGGTCACTCAGACGAACGAATAGTCAGCCTACTGGTGGTCATAGGAATAAAGCAGACAGGTAAGAAATACCAGGAATAGCTTTAAACCAGATTAACCAGAGCCAGGCATGTTACTAATTGAAAACTTGTTTTCAATGGTCACTTCCTTTTTATCCACCCAACCTGGCAATAGCACTGAAAACCTACTGTGCTGGTGATTTCTGCAGAAAGGAATGGAATGATGGTTGAGTGGCTAATCAGACTCTAGCTTTATTTGTTTTATCAAATCATTTTCAATAGCAAAGCTCCATGTTTAATTAAATATTTAATTAATTCAATATTTGACATGTTAATAAAAATAAAACATATTAAATGTATAACTTGATGAAATACAGAAGAGCATATAGAAGTTGAAAACTTCTTTGATGAGTTTTTCCCAGACATGCTGTGGATATGGAACATGATTTTTAACTCATCAAGGCTTCTAAATGTGGGATTTTCCTCAGGAAAGTAGCTCCTTCCCAGGACCACATGAGGAGGAGAGCAGTACGAACTGCTCTGCTAGCTCTCTGCTACTGTGTGGATTTTTGCATCCTGGGCTCTTAAGTGGAAGGCTGCCATCCTAATGAACAACACAGAGTTTCTAAATTTTCCTCTAATTCCAGAGACAGAAAATATTAGTAGGTCTCTTGGGTAAATACTATTTTCATGTTCTTTGCAAGTCAAGCCCCTTCCCAATGAATCAACTCACTGGGTCATTGATGACCCTCAAGTAGCTGATCAGTCAAAGCCTCCGGAATCATAGTACCCGCCAGCAGCAACAGGAAAATCCACTGAATGAAGAATTTGATACAGACCACATGCCTTTTGCCATCGGAACTTAACATTGACTCGGGTTTCTAGAACTAATCTGCTAATTTGCTCATCCAAAGGCTAGATGGCTTGAATTGTATAGATTTTACTACGGAGGGTAGTAAGAACTATCTTGGTTGAGAAAAAAAAGGAAATATCTTTTGTGATTTTCCATGTTTCACTGTCAAAAACTCTGAAGGAAGAAGATAAGGTTTACAGTTCAGTTGTGAGTATTAGCCTCATATATATAAGAAAATATAAGGACGGCTGGTACAGAAACTGAATCACCCAATAGGTACACTTTTAAAGATAATTCCAAATCTTACACCCCAATCTCTGGTTATAGATATCTATTTACCTAAGAATAACAATTCTGTTTTCGGTATCAAAAGTTAATTATAAAGTCAACTAAACTGGCTTTTCAAAAGCTCTTTTTAACACAGGTTTTTAATATCATTCAGAAAAAAAAAAAGATCTGATACATTTTCAATCCCCTAACATTATTGCTTTTAGGTAATTTAGTGAAACGATGTTTTCCTAACGACTCAGACATAATAATCAAAGAAGTGACAAGTGATTTTCCATCTCAATGCTATGAGTAGTGAAATTGAGAGGGCCTGATTCGAAGCCAGATGAAGATTTCCTTCTTTTTCTTTTTTTTTTTTTTTTTTGGCTTAAGTGAATTATGGCGTCAAAATAAATATACCTCTACACCTTTTAATTGATATCATTTTTGTTCTTCGTATTTTTCCAGATCAGTGGATCATAGATTGGCTGCTCAAATAAACTTAAAAAAAAAAAGTCTATTCAAGTAAGAAGAGAGATAACAGTTACCTCAAAAACTCAATTAATTCAGATGCATAGAGACTAGGAAGCTTTAAAGGTGTCAATTAAAAATCTGTGCCTGTGTGTGACAGTTTCATACCTTGGTCTTCATATTTAAGATAAACATGGAACATTCCCCAAAAGATAATCAAATGAAGGATATGACTCAAAACCAAGACCTAAGGACTTACTTTTTCTAACTGCACACAGTGGCCAAATTGCAAAGTTGTGACATTCCAATGACACAATTAGCAATTTGCTTCTTTCTGCCTCCTATGAAACACACCAACTCCCAAAATCTGTTTAACTCCTTAGATTTTGTTTTAAGGAAAAGTTTTCTTCCTTCTAGTTGATTGAACATAAAAATCCTAGCAATAAGTTTTGCTCTTGAAAAAAAAAGTATATTTGATTTTGGAAAATACCACGAAGGCCCTCAAGTTTGCAGGGCAGCATTTCTCATTTCACATTTTTTTACTTGGAAAATATCCTATTCTCTAACCATTAACATTTTCTCGTGTTGTAAGGAGGCATTTATAATCAATGAAAATTCTAGAAGACTTAGGTGGGTAAATCATATCCTCAGGAATAAAGAAAAGTTTTAAAGAATGTTTTAAAAGCAATAATGCACAAGTCCACATTTGTTTCTTGAAACTATAATGTCGTAAGAATAGGATGAAACTTTTCCATTTAAGGATATTTTGTACGGTTTGATTTCAGTCTTGGAATACAAAACTATGGACTATGATTGCTGCAGGGTATATTGAGAATGAGCTTGACAATCCTGATTCGTAGCATAGATATTGGGGGAGGAAGGTGTCACTAGCTAAAAATGTATTGTGGTCCCCAAAATGTATTCTCTGGAATTTTAAGTTAACTACGGGATTAAATGTTAGTAATTTGGGAAATCTCCATTTTCTAGCTTTTAGTTTAGACTATAATGTGATCTCAGCAAGATTGCCCCTCCGTCCATTGTTTAGTGGGTAACTTATAACAAATTAGAACTACCAGTCTGGACTCCTGAAGGCCAGAAACCCAAGTCCCAGCTATTCAACAGTTAGAATGCAAAGCAAAAGGAGTGAATACATGGAAAGTAGAATATGCTTGGTTGGCAATTGCCTCATGAGAATTAGCTGCAAGTTTAGAAATCATGTATGAATCACATGTTGGGAGAGGAAAATAAAGGATGAAGGATAAGAGGTCACTAGCTAACTTCCATATTGATCATTATAGGGAACCAATAAAGAGTATCTAGAACAACACCAACATAAGGAGTAAGACACACTTTCTCACTGACCCATCCCATTTGATCAGGGGTGGTAGCAAAGCCCAAATATTTGGGTTTAGTCTTAAGAGTTAGCACTGTCTTTCTCCCCTCACTCACCAGCCCATTGCAAGGGGTTCCTCAGGCCACTTACAGTGTTTCGTAATGATTATTTAATAAACTATGCCAAGGAACACTTTGGTATGGCTGCCACTTCAGAGCAGGAAAGAACTGGTCCGCAGGTGCCGCCTTCTGTCCCTCACTGTCGTGGTCTTGCAGTTCACTGCTGTGACTCCTGCCTGTCACTGCAAAGAAACAGGGGTGTTAGAGCCTTCCCCGTAGGCTGTTTTTTCTAGACTCACAGACAGCTGCCTGGAACTAAGGGACAGGCCATGTAGGAGGCAGAGGGACCATGTGGGAAGTGACAACGGTCGGGAGGCAGGAGGCATGTGGCTAGCTTTGTTTCCTCATAGAAAGAGCAACATAAGGTCAGTGATCTCTAAGGTGCCACGGTGAGCATGTGCTGGAGACGTTGCCCTCAGTATCTAGCCATACGTCCTCTGGCACAGACGTCTCCTCACGTCTGTTCTGTGTGGTTCCAGGGAAGTCTTTCACAGCCTGAGGCGTGTAGGGGACCCAGGCTTGCTCAACCAAAGTAAAGCATTCACTATTTGCATCAGTAATTGCATCAGGTGGACACAGGGCCTAATCTACTCCAAGCAGAGAGGCTCTGAGCACTTCAGGGAATGAGGGTTCCAAGATGCTCCTCTTTTCCATGAGGTTTGAACCTGCGAGATACATCCCCAAGAGCACTGGCACCATTGGGGACAGGAGGGGAACGTCTGCCCGCACAGCAGAAGGCAGTGTTGAGACCAAAGGGCACCCAGTCCTGATGGCATAATTTGAGTTCTGGAATCCAATCCTAAACTCTTGGGTTACAGGTATCATCAAATCCCGATTTTGTTTTTTATGTCGGTTCTGTTTTGCTTAAGGCAGTTTGAGATTTTGGGTTTTGTCCTCTGTTTTTGTTGTTGTTGTGAATTGTAACCAATACATTCTAATTTGATACAGGTCCCTTGTGGCATCAAGATTCTGTGGTCCAACTAGCTTTTTGAATTTAGAGGAGTTATTTATTCACTCAGTGTTTTACTTCCCTCAACTGCAAAACAGAAATTAAAACAGGTGTCCTGCCCAACTTGCAACATTATGTAAGCAGAGAGAATAATGTAACACAAGTGACAGCTGATACCAAGCAAGATAAAGTGATAGAAAATATCTTGTTAACATGTAGTATGAACTATGTAAAATTGCTATTTTTGTATGTCAGAAATGGTCAAATAACTGCAATTTCACATGTGCAAACTACTAGTTTTGCATAATCCTTGCAAGTCGTTTGTCGTTATTTGAGTGTGCCTCCAAACTGTACAATTCAACTGCAGATAATTTTTATGTAAATTCGATTGGTATGTTTGCTGTTCCCCTTTTCTTTTTAACTCCCCTGCCATCACTCATGGCTGACACCAGAAGTGAAAAGGAAATAGTAGGTGTTCACAAGATCAAGTTCAGGCTGTAAGAACAACACAGAAATATGATCTTATCTCCTATAGAAAGTGTATTAGCCCACAGCTTGGAAAATGCACGGGGGATATGGCTGCGTTTTCTTTCACTCATCAAATTTCCTTTCTTTAAACTTTCATTGAGGACTTCCCAGAATAAATAAATACCAGAACAACTGCTTCAGGTTGTTTTTGGTCCCAAATGTTACAAAAATTGTTTTTCATGGCGTATCACTATTACATGTCACGTAAGCAAAACATCTTTTTTCTTTTTTTTTTTCTTTTTTGGTTTTTGTTAATATAAATTTGGGAATGATTTGTCAAAATCCTGAGAAACTTTTTCCCAGATAAGAATACAGGAGTTTGACAATATAAGGCTCTTCGTGCCTTCACTCCTCCAAAAGTTTTTCAAGAAAACAAAAACAACAACAGAACCTTTTCATCATTCTCCTGCTTATGCCAAATATAGAGAAAGGGAGAAACTGGTTCTTCCATCATCCCTTTCTCTTTCCAATGAAGAGAGGGTAAAAAGGGCATTCAAGAGCTTGAAGTTTGCACTCTGATGGAAATGGCTTTGACTCCCAACTCGACGTTGAATGGCTGTACAATCTTAGGAAAATGGTTTCAGGTCTCTGGGAGTAACCCTATGACACCCTCCAGGATTGCTGAAGGGATTCAATGAGTGATGTCTGTACGTGCTTAGCATAGCGTAGGCCCCAGTAAGGGTTTAAACAATGGTGTCATCACACGTCCTTGTTTCAACAAAGGCGACTCTGCTATTCCCAAGAAGCCTTGGCAAATACTTCTGTTCTTGGCCTCCATGGCAATGCTTTCTGATGTGAAATAACTAACGCCATGTGCCTAGTGAATGAATACCAGCTAACTCAGGCCCTTTCCCACTCAAGCATGGCGGCAGGGACAAGGTGCCAGGGGAAAGCTTCCAAAGGGCAGCTCCACTCCTCCAGGTGCAGGAAGGGAGGGTGGGCAGTGGGCAGGGGCCATTTTCCTCAAGGATAATGGCATTTCCCACTGGTTCCCATCATGGCTCCTCTGTAACTATAATGAAAACATGCATTTGGATTTTTGCCCCCCCACCCCCCACCCCTGCCTTTTTTGCCCTGGAAACCTGCTCGTGATTATTCTAGAACCGTTAGTTGCAGCCAGTTATTTTCAGTCAGCTGTTCAGTGACCTTTCAGTAGGAGTTAAACAAGGGATTGGAGGATTCCTATCTGTTGGGACATTCCAGTTTGTCTTCCATGGCTGTTCTGTGGAGATGGTGAAAAATCAATGCCCTTTCCAGGGACAGCAGTAGAAAATCACAGGATGGAGCCTAACTCTGAAATGGCCAGGATGATTTGAGCAACAATCTGGTTAGATGAGGAAACTCTTGGAAGGTTTGCCCAGGACTCTCGGTGAGCTGGTGCATCTGTGGGGGAGTGAACAGATGGTTCTCTCGTCTGGCTAAGAATTTACTCAGTTTTGTGTTTGAGAATCATATGGAAGCTGCAGGCTGGATGCAATGATCCCTGAAGAAATTAGAGTAACTTTTCATGAGAAGGCGGATAGAGAGCTCTATATTATTTGGACAGGGGGCTTTGAGTTAGCATTCTGTGTCTCTAGGGTTGAAGAAAAACCAAGCAACTACTGGCCATGGTGGATCCGTGGAAGAGAAAAGAAGACAGTAAGAGGTTTGGTTTATACAAGGCCTGGATGCCGAGCATGTGTGGTCACAGACCTCCCAGGGGATGGCGATGTGTGGACTTGGCTGAGAGGGTGAAGTCATTGTCCACTGAAGGACCCCCACAGCCCATGCTGGAGCTGAGGCCAGATGTCCGGGAGGGGACCAGCTCTTGTCATGTGGCTGTGAAAGGCAAAATCAGCCACACAAGCAGGTGAGAAAGCCACATGCATCTACTTTCGGGGCAGTGCAAACCCCTGGGCTTTGGGGACAAACGTGGGAAGGGGAACACCAAGAGGGAAATCTTGGACTTCTTG